>NW_025744904.1:77500-112228 GCF_021184085.1 Oncorhynchus gorbuscha
AGACCTCCCTAGAATAGGAGTGACTAAACAGGAACAGTGTTTTATATTGTAGACCAGACCTCCCTAGAATAGGAGTGACTAAACAGGAACAGTGTTTTATATTGTAGACCAGACCTCCCTAGAATAGGAGTGACTAAACAGGAACAGTGTGTTATATTGTAGACCAGACCAGACCTCCCTAGAATAGGAGTGACTAAACAGGAACAGTGTGTTATATTGTAGACCAGACCAGACCTCCCTAGAATAGGAGTGACTAAACAGGAACAGTGTTTTATATTGTAGACCAGACCTCCCTAGAATAGGAGTGACTAAACAGGAACAGTGTGTTATATTGTAGACCAGACCAGACCTCCCTAGAATAGGAGTGACTAAACAGGAACAGTGTTTTATATTGTAGACCAGACCTCCCTAGAATAGGAGTGACTAAACAGGAACAGTGTGTTATAATGTAGACCAGACCAGACCTCCCTAGAATAGGAGTGACTAAACAGGAACAGTGTTTTATATTGTAGACCAGACCTCCCTAGAATAGGAGTGACTAAACAGGAACAGTGTTTTATATTGTAGACCAGACCTCCCTAGAATAGGAGTGACTAAACAGGAACAGTGTGTTATATTGTAGACCAGACCAGACCTCCCTAGAATAGGAGTGACTAAACAGGAACAGTGTGTTATATTGTAGACCAGACCAGACCTCCCTAGAATAGGAGTGACTAAACAGGAACAGTGTTTTATATTGTAGACCAGACCTCCCTAGAATAGGAGTGACTAAACAGGAACAGTGTGTTATATTGTAGACCAGACCAGACCTCCCTAGAATAGGAGTGACTAAACAGGAACAGTGTTTTATATTGTAGACCAGACCTCCCTAGAATAGGAGTGACTAAACAGGAACAGTGTGTTATATTGTAGACCAGACCAGACCTCCCTAGAATAGGAGTGACTAAACAGGAACAGTGTTTTATATTGTAGACCAGACCTCCCTAGAATAGGAGTGACTAAACAGGAACAGTGTGTTATATTGTAGACCAGACCAGACCTCCCTAGAATAGGAGTGACTAAACAGGAACAGTGTTTTATATTGTAGACCAGACCAGACCTCCCTAGAATAGGAGTGACTAAACAGGAACAGTGTTTTATATTGTAGACCAGACCCCCTTAGAATAGGAGTGACAAAACAGGAACAGTGTTTTATATTGTAGACCAGACCTCCCTAGAATAGGAGTGACTAAACAGGAACAGTGTTTTATATTGTAGACCAGACCAGACCTCCCTAGAATAGGAGTGACTAAACAGGAACAGTGTTTTATATTGTAGACCAGACCCCTTAGAATAGGAGTGACAAAACAGGAACAGTGTTTTATATTGTAGACCAGACCTCCCTAGAATAGGAGTGACTAAACAGGAACAGTGTTTTATATTGTAGACCAGACCAGACCTCCCTAGAATAGGAGTGACTAAACAGGAACAGTGTTTTATATTGTAGACCAGACCTCCCTAGAATAGGAGTGACTAAACAGGAACAGTGTTTTATATTGTAGACCAGACCTCCCTAGAATAGGAGTGACTAAACAGGAACAGTGTGTTATATTGTAGACCAGACCAGACCTCCCTAGAATAGGAGTGACTAAACAGGAACAGTGTGTTATATTGTAGACCAGACCAGACCTCCCTAGAATAGGAGTGACTAAACAGGAACAGTGTTTTATATTGTAGACCAGACCTCCCTAGAATAGGAGTGACTAAACAGGAACAGTGTGTTATATTGTAGACCAGACCAGACCTCCCTAGAATAGGAGTGACTAAACAGGAACAGTGTTTTATATTGTAGACCAGACCTCCCTAGAATAGGAGTGACTAAACAGGAACAGTGTGTTATAATGTAGACCAGACCAGACCTCCCTAGAATAGGAGTGACTAAACAGGAACAGTGTTTTATATTGTAGACCAGACCTCCCTAGAATAGGAGTGACTAAACAGGAACAGTGTTTTATATTGTAGACCAGACCTCCCTAGAATAGGAGTGACTAAACAGGAACAGTGTGTTATATTGTAGACCAGACCAGACCTCCCTAGAATAGGAGTGACTAAACAGGAACAGTGTGTTATATTGTAGACCAGACCAGACCTCCCTAGAATAGGAGTGACTAAACAGGAACAGTGTTTTATATTGTAGACCAGACCTCCCTAGAATAGGAGTGACTAAACAGGAACAGTGTGTTATATTGTAGACCAGACCAGACCTCCCTAGAATAGGAGTGACTAAACAGGAACAGTGTTTTATATTGTAGACCAGACCTCCCTAGAATAGGAGTGACTAAACAGGAACAGTGTGTTATATTGTAGACCAGACCAGACCTCCCTAGAATAGGAGTGACTAAACAGGAACAGTGTTTTATATTGTAGACCAGACCTCCCTAGAATAGGAGTGACTAAACAGGAACAGTGTGTTATATTGTAGACCAGACCAGACCTCCCTAGAATAGGAGTGACTAAACAGGAACAGTGTTTTATATTGTAGACCAGACCTCCCTAGAATAGGAGTGACTAAACAGGAACAGTGTTTTATATTGTAGACCAGACCAGACCTCCCTAGAATAGGAGTGACTAAACAGGAACAGTGTTTTATATTGTAGACCAGACCCCTTAGAATAGGAGTGACAAAACAGGAACAGTGTTTTATATTGTAGACCAGACCTCCCTAGAATAGAGTGACTAAACAGGAACAGTGTTTTATATTGTAGACCAGACCAGACCTCCCTAGAATAGGAGTGACTAAACAGGAACAGTGTTTTATATTGTAGACCAGACCAGACCTCCCTAGCATAGGAGTGACTAAACAGGAACAGTGTGTTATATTGTAGACCAGAACTCCCTAGAATAGGAGTGACTAAACAGGAACAGTGTTTTATATTGTAGACGAGACCAGACCTCCCTAGAATAGGAGTGACTAAACAGGAACAGTGTTTTATATTGTAGACCAGACCAGACCTTCCTAGAATAGGAGTGACTAAACAGGAACAGTGTGTTATATTGTAGACCAGACCAGACCTCCCTAGAATAGGAGTGACTAAACAGGAACAGTGTGTTATATTGTAGACCAGACCAGACCTCCCTAGAATAGGAGTGACTAAACAGGAACAGTGTGTTATAATGTAGACCAGACCAGACCTCCCTAGAATAGGAGTGACTGAACAGGAACAGTGTTTTATATTGTAGACCAGACCAGACCTCCCTAGAATAGGAGTGACTAAACAGGAACAGTGTTTTATATTGTAGACCAGACCTCCCTAGAATAGGAGTGACTAAACAGGAACAGTGTGTTATATTGTAGACCAGACCAGACCTCCCTAGAATAGGAGTGACTAAACAGGAACAGTGTTTTATATTGTAGACCAGACCTCCCTAGAATAGGAGTGACTAAACAGGAACAGTGTGTTATATTGTAGACCAGACCAGACCTCCCTAGAATAGGAGTGACTAAACAGGAACAGTGTGTTATATTGTAGACCAGACCAGACCTCCCTAGAATAGGAGTGACTAAACAGGAACAGTGTTTTATATTGTAGACCAGACCTCCCTAGAATAGGAGTGACTAAACAGGAACAGTGTTTTATATTGTAGACCAGACCAGACCTCCCTAGAATAGGAGTGACTAAACAGGAACAGTGTTTTATATTGTAGACCAGACCTCCCTAGAATAGGAGTGACTAAACAGGAACAGTGTGTTATATTGTAGACCAGAAAAGACCTCCCTAGAATAGGAGTGACTAAACAGGAACAGTGTTTTATATTGTAGACCAGACCTCCCTAGAATAGGAGTGACTAAACAGGAACAGTGTGTTATATTGTAGACCAGACCTCCCTAGAATAGGAGTGACTAAACAGGAACAGTGTTTTATATTGTAGACCAGACCTCCCTAGAATAGGAGTGACTAAACAGGAACAGTGTGTTATATTGTAGACCAGACCAGACCTCCCTAGAATAGGAGTGACTAAACAGGAACAGTGTTTTATATTGTAGACCAGACCTCCCTAGAATAGGAGTGACTAAACAGGAACAGTGTTTTATATTGTAGACCAGACCAGACCTCCCTAGAATAGGAGTGACTAAACAGGAACAGTGTTTTATATTGTAGACCAGACCTCCCTAGAATAGGAGTGACTAAACAGGAACAGTGTGTTATATTGTAGACCAGAAAAGACCTCCCTAGAATAGGAGTGACTAAACAGGAACAGTGTTTTATATTGTAGACCAGACCTCCCTAGAATAGGAGTGACTAAACAGGAACAGTGTTTTATATTGTAGACCAGACCTCCCTAGAATAGGAGTGACTAAACAGGAACAGTGTGTTGTGATATTATAGATGATTCACCCTCTTAGCGATCCCTCTCTCCTCTCTTCTCCCCCTTTCTGTCTGTCCATGTTAATGAATGGTAAGTTACATAGTAAGTTTAGAAACTAGAGGGGAAGTAGAGTCGTGTGCTTGACTGGACCCGGAACACCGGTCCTGCCTTCCGGAACCTTCTAGAATCCTGGCTTGAGAAATATATATCAGTGTTCCGTCTCCTCAATATAAATAGTCCTGGCATCGGTTTCAGTCCTCTTCCAGCCCTGGTCAGTGTGGTTCCACAGACAGTCCTCTTCCAGCCCTGGTCAGTGTGGTTCCACAGACAGTCCTCTTCCAGCCCTGGTCAGTGTGGTTGAGTGGTTCCACAGACAGTCCTCTTCCAGCCCTGGTCAGTGTGGTTCCACAGACAGTCCTCTTCCAGCCCTGGTCAGTGTGGTTGAGTGGTTCCAGACAGTCCTCTTCCAGCCCTGGTCAGTGGTTCCACAGACAGTCCTCTTCTAGCCCTGGTCAGGGTGGTTGAGTGGTTCCAGACAGTCCTCTTCCAGCCCTGGTCAGTGGTTCCACAGACAGTCCTCTTCTAGCCCTGGTCAGGGTGGTTGAGTGGTTCCAGACAGTCCTCTTCTAGCCCTGGTCAGTGGTTCCACAGACAGTCCTCTCCCAGCCCTGGTCAGTGTGGTTCCACAGACAGTCCTCTTCCAGCCCTGGTCAGTGTGGTTCCACAGACAGTCCTCTCCCAGCCCTGGTCAGTGGTTCCACAGACAGTCCCCTTCCAGCCCTGGTCAGTGGTTCCACAGACAGTCCTCTTCCAGCCCTGGTCAGTGTGGTTCCACAGACAGTCCTCTTCCAGCGCTGGTCAGTGTGGTTGAGTGGTTCCACAGACAGTCCTCTTCCAGCCCTGGTCAGTGTGGTTCCACAGACAGTCCTCTTCCAGCCCTGGTCAGTGTGGTTCCACAGACAGTCCTCTTCCAGCCCTGGTCAGTGGTTCCACAGACAGTCCTCTTCCAACCCTGGTCAGTGTGGTTCCACAGACTGTCCTCTTCCAGCCCTGGTCAGTGGTTCCACAGACAGTCCTCTTCCAGCCCTGGTCAGTGTGGTTCCACAGACAGTCCTCTTCCAGCCCTGGTCAGTGTGGTTCCACAGACAGTCCCCTTCCAGCCCTGGTCAGTGGTTCCACAGACAGTCCTCTTCCAGCCCTGGTCAGTGGTTCCACAGACAGTCCTCTTCCAGCCCTGGTCAGTGGTTCCACAGACAGTCCCCTTCCAGCCCTGGTCAGTGGTTCCACAGACAGTCCTCTTCCAGCCCTGGTCAGTGTGGTTGAGTGGTTCCTACTTACAAAAATACATGAGCATCAATTGACTACTTCTCTTTGTCGCGTTCTTCTTCTTGTCTTTGTCCTTCGATGTTCTGCCTGGTTCCATCTGTCCTTTCCTCCGACCCTCATTCCCCTCTCCTGTATTGGGCATCGCTGCAGGACAAATCAAATGGTTTTTAGCCACTAATCAGAGAGAGAGATGGAGGCATTAGTGTGTGTCAGAGAGAGATGGAGGCATTAGTGTGTGTCAGAGAGAGAGATGGAGGCATTAGTGTGTGTCAGAGAGAGAGATGGAGGCATTAGTGTGTGTCAGAGAGAGATGGAGGCATTAGTGTGTGTCAGAGAGAGAGATGGAGGCATTAGTGTGTGTCAGAGAGAGAGATGGAGGCATTAGTGTGTGTCAGAGAGAGAGATGGAGGCATTAGTGTGTGTCAGAGAGAGATGGAGGCATTAGTGTGTGTCAGAGAGAGATGGAGGCATTAGTGTGTGTCAGAGAGAGATGGAGGCATTAGTGTGTGTCAGAGAGAGATGGAGGCATTAGTGTGTGTCAGAGAGATGGAGGCATTAGTGTGTGTCAGAGAGAGAGATGGAGGCATTAGTGTGTGTCAGAGAGAGAGATGGAGGCATTAGTGTGTGTCAGAGAGAGAGATGGAGGCATTAGTGTGTGTCAGAGAGAGAGAGATGGAGGCATTAGTGTGTGTCAGAGAGATGGAGGCATTAGTGTGTATCAGAGAGAGATGGAGGCATTAGTGTGTGTCAGAGAGAGATGGAGGCATTAGTGTGTGTCAGAGAGAGATGGAGGCATTAGTGTGTGTCAGAGAGAGATGGAGGCATTAGTGTGTGTCAGAGAGAGATGGAGGCATTAGTGTGTGTCAGAGAGATGGAGGCATTAGTGTGTGTCAGAGAGAGATGAGGGCATTAGTGTGTATCAGAGAGAGAGAGATGGAGGCATTAGTGTGTATCAGAGAGAGAGATGGAGGCATTAGTGTGTGTCAGAGAGATGGAGGCATTAGTGTGTGTCAGAGAGAGATGGAGGCATTAGTGTGTGTCAGAGAGAGATGAGGGCATTAGTGTGTATCAGAGAGAGAGATGGAGGCATTAGTGTGTGTCAGAGAGAGATGAGGGCATTAGTGTGTATCAGAGAGAGAGATGGAGGCATTAGTGTGTGTCAGAGAGAGATGGAGGCATTAGTGTGTGTCAGAGAGAGATGGAGGCATTAGTGTGTGTCAGAGAGAGATGGAGGCATTAGTGTGTATCAGAGAGAGAGATGGAGGCATTAGTGTGTGTCAGAGAGAGATGGAGGCATTAGTGTGTGTCAGAGAGAGAGATGGAGGCATTAGTGTGTGTCAGAGAGAGATGGAGGCATTAGTGTGTGTCAGAGAGATGGAGGCATTAGTGTGTGTCAGAGAGAGATGGAGGCATTAGTGTGTGTCAGAGAGAGAGATGGAGGCATTAGTGTGTGTCAGAGAGAGAGAGATGGAGGCATTAGTGTGTGTCAGAGAGATGGAGGCATTAGTGTGTATCAGAGAGAGATGGAGGCATTAGTGTGTGTCAGAGAGAGAGATGGAGGCATTAGTGTGTGTCAGAGAGAGATGGAGTCATTAGTGTGTGTCAGAGAGATGGAGGCATTAGTGTGTGTCAGGGAGAGATGGAGGCATTAGTGTGTGTCAGAGAGAGATGGAGGCATTAGTGTGTGTCAGAGAGATGGAGGCATTAGTGTGTGTCAGAGAGATGGAGGCATTAGTGTGTGTCAGAGAGAGATGGAGGCATTAGTGTGTGTCAGAGAGAGAGATGGAGGCATTAGTGTGTGTCAGAGAGAGAGATGGAGGCATTAGTGTGTGTCAGAGAGAGATGGAGGCATTAGTGTGTGTCAGAGAGAGATGGAGGCATTAGTGTGTGTCAGAGAGAGAGATGGAGGCATTAGTGTGTGTCAGAGAGAGATGGAGGCATTAGTGTGTGTCAGAGAGAGATGGAGGCATTAGTGTGTGTCAGAGAGAGATGGAGGCATTAGTGTGTGTCAGAGAGAGATGGAGGCATTAGTGTGTGTCAGAGAGAGATGGAGGCATTAGTGTGTGTCAGAGAGAGATGGAGGCATTAGTGTGTGTCAGAGAGAGATGGAGGCATTAGTGTGTGTTAGAGAGAGAGAGATGGAGGCATTAGTGTGTGTTAGAGAGAGAGAGATGGAGGCATTAGTGTGTGTTAGAGAGAGAGAGATGGAGGCATTAGTGTGTGTCAGAGAGAGATGGAGGCATTAGTGTGTGTCAGAGAGAGATGGAGGCATTAGTGTGTGTCAGAGAGAGAGATGGAGGCATTAGTGTGTGTCAGAGAGAGAGATGGAGGCATTAGTGTGTGTCAGAGAGAGATGGAGGCATTAGTGTGTGTCAGAGAGAGAGATGGAGGCATTAGTGTGTGTCAGAGAGAGATGGAGGCATTAGTGTGTGTCAGAGAGATGGAGGCATTAGTGTGTGTCAGAGAGAGATGGAGGCATTAGTGTGTGTCAGAGAGAGATGGAGGCATTAGTGTGTGTCAGAGAGAGAGATGGAGGCATTAGTGTGTGTCAGAGAGATGGAGGCATTAGTGTGTGTCAGAGAGAGAGAGATGGAGGCATTAGTGTGTGTCAGAGAGAGATGGAGGCATTAGTGTGTGTCAGAGAGAGAGATGGAGGCATTAGTGTGTGTCAGAGAGAGATGGAGGCATTAGTGTGTGTCAGAGAGAGAGAGATGGAGGCATTAGTGTGTGTCAGAGAGCGAGATGGAGGCATTAGTGTGTGTCAGAGAGAGATGGAGGCATTAGTGTGTGTCAGAGAGAGAGAGATGGAGGCATTAGTGTGTGTCAGAGAGAGATGGAGGCATTAGTGTGTATCAGAGAGAGATGGAGGCATTAGTGTGTGTCAGAGAGAGAGAGATGGAGGCATTAGTCATTAGTGTGTGTCAGAGAGAGAGAGATGGAGGCATTAGTGTGTGTCAGAGAGAGAGAGATGGAGGCATTAGTGTGTGTCAGAGAGAGAGAGATGGAGGCATTAGTGTGTGTCAGAGAGAGAGATGGAGGCATTAGTGTGTGTCAGAGAGAGAGAGATGGAGGCATTAGTGTGTGTCAGAGAGAGAGATGGAGGCATTAGTGTGTGTCAGAGAGAGAGATGGAGGCATTAGTGTGTGTCAGAGAGAGAGATGGAGGCATTAGTGTGTGTCAGAGAGATGGAGGCATTAGTGTGTGTCAGAGAGATGGAGGCATTAGTGTGTGTCAGAGAGAGAGATGGAGGCATTAGTGTGTGTCAGAGAGAGATGGAGGCATTAGTGTGTGTCAGAGAGAGATGGAGGCATTAGTGTGTGTCAGAGAGATGGAGGCATTAGTGTGTGTCAGAGAGATGGAGGCATTAGTGTGTGTCAGAGAGATGGAGGCATTAGTGTGTGTCAGAGAGATGGAGGCATTAGTGTGTGTCAGAGAGAGAGATGGAGGCATTAGTGTGTGTCAGAGAGAGAGATGGAGGCATTCGTGTGTGTCAGAGAGAGAGATGGAGGCATTAGTGTGTGTCAGAGAGAGAGATGGAGGCATTAGTGTGTGTCAGAGAGAGAGATGGAGGCATTAGTGTGTGTCAGAGAGAGATGGAGGCATTAGTGTGTGTCAGAGAGAGATGGAGGTATTAGTGTGTGTCAGAGAGAGAGATGGAGGCATTAGTGTGTGTCAGAGAGATGGAGGCATTAGTGTGTGTCAGAGAGAGAGATGGAGGCATTAGTGTGTGTCAGAGAGAGAGATGGAGGCATTAGTGTGTGTCAGAGAGATGGAGGCATTAGTGTGTGTTGGTATTGAAGACTCGGAGTCGTCAAAGATACGGTCTTTGACTGAGAAGACATTTATGTTTCTGTATGAGAGTTTTAATTGAAAATAATCACAGTAAGGTTCTTAACTGTTACCCAGAATTCATTTCATTATTGAGATAGAAAATGCTGCGTTGGATCTTTTTAAGATGAGATGGACTCATTTACTCTGTAAACATGAGGAGGAGAGGGAGGAGGACAGGGAGCTGAGGGAGGGGAGAGAGGAGAGGGGGAGAGAGGAGAGGGGGAGAGAGGAGAGGGAGAGAGAAGCGGGAGAGAGGACAGGGAGCTGAGGGAGGGGAGAGAGGAGAGGGAGAGAGGACAGGGAGCTGAGGGAGGGGAGAGAGGAGAGGGAGAGAGGACAGGGAGCTGAGGGAGGAGAGAGAGGAGAGGAGAGGGAGCTGAGAGAGGAGAGGGAGAGAGGACAGGGAGCTGAGGGAGGGGAGAGAGGAGAGGGAGAGAGGACAGGGAGCTGAGGGAGGAGAGAGAGGAGAGGGAGAGAGGACAGGGAGCTGAGGGAGGAGAGAGAGGAGAGGGAGCTGAGGGAGGAGAGAGAGGAGAGGGAGAGAGGACAGGGAGCTGAGGGAGGAGAGAGAGGAGAGGGAGCTGAGGAGAGGGAGCTGAGGGAGGGGAGAGAGGAGAGGGAGAGAGGACAGGGAGAGAGGACAGGGAGCTGAGGGAGGGGGAGAGGAGAGGGAGGAGGAGAGTGAGCTGAGGGAGGAGAGGGAGGGAGGGGAGAGAGGAGCGGGAGAGAGGAGCGGGAGCTGAGGGAGGAGAGAGAGGAGAGGGAGAGAGGAGCGGGAGAGAGGGGGAGAGAGGAGGAGAGAGGGGCTGAGGGAGGGGAGAGAGGAGAGGGAGGAGGACAGGGAGCTGAGGGAGGGGAGAGAGGAGGGGGAGGAGGACAGGGAGCTGAGGGAGGGGAGAGAGGAGAGGGAGAGAGGACAGGGAGCTGAGGGAGGGGAGAGAGGAGGGGGAGGAGGACAGGGAGCTGAGGGAGGGGAGAGGGAGAGAGGGGGAGGAGGACAGGGAGCTGAGGGAGAGGAGAGGGAGAGAGGAGAGGGAGCTGAGTGAGGGGAGAGAGGAGAGGGAGAGAGGAGGGGGAGGGAGGAGAGGGAGAGAGGAGGGGGAGAGAGGACGGAGCTGAGGGAGGGGAGAGAGGATGGGGAGAGAGGACAGGGAGCTGAGGGAGGGAGAGGGAGAGAGGACAGGGAGCTGAGGGAGAGAGGAGGGGGAAAGAGGACAGGGAGCTGAGGGAGGGGAGAGAGGACAGGGGGAGAGGAGGGGGAGCTGAGGGAGGGGAGAGAGGAGGGGGAGCTGAGGTAGGGAGAGAGGAGAGGGAGAGAGGACAGGGAGCTGAGGAGGGGGAGAGAGGACAGGGAGCTGAGGGAGGGGAGAAAGGAGAGGGAGAGAGAGGACAGGGAGGAGGGGGAGAGAGGAGGGGGAGAGAGGACAGGGAGCTGAGGGAGGGGAGAGAGGAGGGGGAGAGAGGAGGGGGAGAGAGGACAGGGAGCTTAGGGAGGGGAGAGAGAGAGGAGAGGAGAGGGAGAGAGGACAGGGAGCTGAGGGAGGGGAGAGAGGAGGGGGAGAGAGAGGGAGAGAGGAGGGGAGAGGACAGGGAGCTGAGGGAGGGGAGAGAGGGGGAGAGGACAGGGAGCTGAGAGAGGGGGAGAGAGGACAGGGAGCTGAGGGAGGGGAGAGAGGAGAGGGAGAGGGAGGGGGAGAGAGGAGGGAGAGGACAGGGAGCTGAGGGAGGAGAGAGAGGGAGAGGGAGAGGGAGGGGAGAGAGGGGAGAGGGGAGCTGAGAGAGGAGAGGGAGAGAGGAGGGGGAGGAGGACAGGGAGCTGAGGGAGGGGAGAGAGGAGGGGAGAGAGGGGGAGAGGACAGGGAGCTGAGGGAGGAGAGAGAGGAGAGGGAGAGAGGAGGGGGAGAGGGAGTATTTTGAGACCACACTTTAAGCATTGAGATCTGTGAAAGTGGATTAAAAGCAGAACCGTATTAACCATGAAGCAATGACTCCCATGTATTGTAGAACCAGAGAGATCTGTCTGCTATGTCTCTCTCTCTCTCTCTCTCTCTCTCTCTCTCTCTCTCTCTCTCTCTCTCTCTCTCTCTCTCTCTCTCTCTCTCTCTCTCTCGCTCTCTCTCGCTCTCTCTCTCTCTCTCTCTCTCTCTCTGTCTGACTGCTATGTCTCTGTCTCTCTCTCTCTTCCTCTCGCTCTCTCTCTCTCTTCTCTCTTCTCTCTCTCTCTCTCTCTCTCTCTCTCTTCCTCTGTCTGTCTGTCTCTCTCTCTCTCTCTCTCTCTCTCTCTCTCTCTCTCTCTCTCTGTCTGACTGCTATGTCTCTGTCTCTCTCTCTCTTCCTCTCTCGCTCTCTCTCTCTCTCTCTTCCTCTCTCTCTCTCTCTCTTCCTCTCTCGCTCTCTCTCTCCTCTCTTCTCTCTCTCTCTCTCTCTCTTCCTCTCTCTCTCTCTTTTCTCTCTTCCTCTCTCTCTCTCTTCCTCTCTCTCTCTCTCCTCTCTCTCTCTCTCTCTCTCTCTCTCTCTCTCTCTCTCTCTCTCTCTCTCTCTCTCTCTCTCTCTCTCTCTCTCTCTCTCTCTCTCTCTCTATCTCTCTCAATTCAATTCAAGGGCTTTATTGGCATGGGAAACATGTGTTAACATTGCCAAAGCAAGTGAGGTAGACAACATACAAAGTCAATATATAAAGTGAAAAACAACAAAAATGAACAGTAAACATTACACATACAGAAGTTGTGTCTCTCTGTCTGACTGCTATGTGTCTCTCTCTGTCTGACTGCTATGTGTCTCTGTCTGACTGCTATGTGTCTCTCTGTCTGACTGCTATGTGTCTCTCTGTCTGACTGCTATGTGTCTCTCTGTCTGACTGCTATGTGTGTCTCTGTCTGACTGCTATGTGTCTCTCTGTCTGACTGCTATGTGTCTCTCTCTGTCTGACTGCTATGTGTCTGACTGCTATGTGTCTCTGTCTGACTGACTGCTGTGTGTCTCTCTGTCTGACTGCTGTGTGTCTCTCTGTCTGACTGCTGTGTGTCTCCCTGTCTGACTGCTATGTGTCTCTCTCTGTCTGACTGCTATGTGTCTCTCTCTGTCTGACTGCTATGTGTCTCCCTGTCTGACTGCTGTGTGTCTCCCTGTCTGACTGCTATGTGTCTCTCTGTCTGACTGCTATGTCTCTCTGTCTGACTGCTGTCTCTCTGTCTGACTGCTATGTCTCTCTCTGTCTGACTGCTATGTGTCTCTCTCTGTCTGACTGCTATGTGTCTGACTGCTATGTGTCTCTGTCTGACTGACTGCTGTGTGTCTCTCTGTCTGACTGCTATGTGTCTCCCTGTCTGACTGCTGTGTGTCTCCCTGTCTGACTGCTATGTGTCTCTCTCTGTCTGACTGCTATGTGTCTCCCTGTCTGACTGCTGTGTGTCTCCCTGTCTGACTGCTATGTGTCTCTCTGTCTGACTGCTATGTCTCTCTGTCTGACTGCTGTCTCTCTGTCTGACTGCTATGTCTCTCTCTGTCTGACTGCTATGTGTCTCTCTCTGTCTGACTGCTATGTGTCTGACTGCTATGTGTCTGACTGCTATGTGTCTGACTGCTATGTGTCTGACTGCTATGTGTCTCTCTCTGTCTGACTGCTATGTGTCTCTCTCTGTCTGACTGCTATGTGTCTGACTGCTATGTGTCTCTGTCTGACTGACTGCTGTGTGTCTCTCTGTCTGACTGCTGTGTGTCTCTCTGTCTGACTGCTGTGTGTCTCCCTGTCTGACTGCTATGTGTCTCTCTCTGTCTGACTGCTATGTGTCTCTCTCTGTCTGACTGCTATGTGTCTCTCTCTGTCTGACTGCTATGTGTCTCTCTCTGTCTGACTGCTATGTGTCTGACTGCTGTGTGTCTCCCTGTCTGACTGCTGTGTGTCTCCCTGTCTGACTGCTATGTGTCTCTCTCTGTCTGACTGCTATGTGTCTCTCTCTGTCTGACTGCTATGTGTCTGACTGCTGTGTGTCTCCCTGTCTGACTGCTGTGTGTCTCCCTGTCTGACTGCTGTGTGTCTCCCTGTCTGACTGCTATGTGTCTCTCTCTGTCTGACTGCTATGTGTCTCTCTCTGTCTGACTGCTATGTGTCTCTCTCTGTCTGACTGCTATGTGTCTGACTGCTATGTGTCTCTCTCTGTCTGACTGCTGTGTGTCTCTGTCTGACTGCTATGTGTCTCTCTCTGTCTGACTGCTATGTGTCTGACTGCTATGTGTCTCTCTCTGTCTGACTGCTATGTGTCTGACTGCTATGTGTCTCTCTCTGTCTGACTGCTATGTGTCTCTCTGTCTGACTGCTATGTGTCTGTCTGACTGCTATGTGTCTCTCTCTGTCTGACTGCTATGTGTCTCTTTGTCTGACTGCTATGTGTCTGACTGCTATGTGTCTCTTTGTCTGACTGCTATGTGTCTGACTGTTATGTGTCTCTGTCTGACTGCTATGTGTCTCTCTCTCTGTCTGACTGCTATGTGTCTCTCTCTCTGTCTGACTGCTATGTGTCTCTCTCTCTGTCTGATTGCTATGTGTCTCTCTCTCTGTCTGACTGCTATGTGTCTCTCTCTCTGTCTGACTGCTATGTGTCTCTCTCTCTGTCTGACTGCTATGTGTCTCTCTCTCTGTCTGACTGCTATGTGTCTCTCTCTGTCTGACTGCTATGTGTCTCTCTCTGTCTGACTGCTATGTGTCTCTCTCTGTCTGACTGCTATGTGTCTCTCTCTCTGTCTGACTGCTATGTGTCTCTCTCTGTCTGACTGCTATGTGTCTCTCTCTGTCTGACTGCTATGTGTCTCTCTGTCTGACTGCTATGTGTCTCTCTCTGTCTGACTGCTATGTGTCTCTCTCTGTCTGACTGCTATGTGTCTCTCTCTGTCTGACTGCTATGTGTCTCTCTCTGTCTGACTGCTATGTGTCTCTCTCTGTCTGACTGCTATGTGTCTCTCTCTGTCTGACTGCTATGTGTCTCTCTCTGTCTGACTGCTATGTGTCTCTCTCTGTCTGACTGCTATGTGTCTGTGTCTTGGAGAATCTTCCCTAGTTTATCCTACAATACTGGACATGAATACTATTTGAAGTGGAGGTTAAGGCTCAGACACCAGGAAGACAGTGGAGGTTAAGGCTGAGACACCAGGAAGACAGTGGAGGTTAAGACTGAGACACCAGGAAGACAGTGGAGGTTAAGGCTAAGGCTGAGACACCAGGAAGACAGTGGAGGTTAAGGCTGAGACACCAGGAAGACAGTGGAGGTTAAGGCTGAGACACCAGGAAGACAGTGGAGGTTAAGGCTGAGACACCAGGAAGACAGTGGAGGTTAAGGCTGACACCAGGAAGACAGTGGAGGTTAAGGCTGAGACACCAGGAAGACAGTGGAGGTTACGGCTGAGACACCAGGAAGACAGTGGAGGTTAAGGCTGAGACACCAGGAAGACAGTGGAGGTTAAGGCTGAGACACCAGGAAGACAGTGGAGGTTAAGGCTGAGACACCAGGAAGACAGTGGAGGTTAAGGCTGAGACACCAGGAAGACAGTGGAGGTTAAGGCTGAGACACCAGGAAGACAGTGGAGGTTAAGGCTGAGACACCAGGAAGACAGTGGAGGTTAAGGCTCAGACACCAGGAAGACAGTGGAGGTTAAGGCTGAGACACCAGGAAGACAGTGGAGGTTAAGGATGAGACACCAGGAAGACAGTGGAGGTTAAGGCTGAGACACCAGGAAGACAGTGGAGGTTAAGGCTGAGACACCAGGAAGACAGTGGAGGTTAAGGCTGACATACCAGGAAGAAAGAGAACCGATTCAACATGTGGAATTGTCATGAAAATGAATGTAAAATGATGACCAGCCAGTGTCCTGGTAAGATTCAGTTCTGGTGTTTTTCTAAAGCATGTCTCTCTCTCTCTCTTCCCACCTCTCTCTCTCTCCCTCTCTTAAGGCTCCCCCCTCTCTCTCTCTTCCCCCTCTCTCTCTCTTCCCCCCTCTCTCTCTCTTCCCCCCTCTCTCTCTCTTCCCACCTCTCTCTCTCTTCCCATCTCTCTCTTCCTCTCTCTCTAGGGAGACTACAATCCGGTCAAAACCAAAGTCCTCCACTTCAGTTTGAACCCTACGAGCATGGCCAAACAGCAGCGTGTGGAGGAAGTGGAGGCGCTGAGGGCAGAAGTGGAGTGTTTGAGGAACGCCCGCTCACTGCAGACAGGGGGCGCTATCCTCTTGCTGCTGCTGCAGGAGAGGCCAGCCTATGTCTGCCTCCCTCACAGGAGGTCCTGGGTAAGAGGAAACACACAGCTCACTGACAGCTTTTCACTGGTGACGGGCTGTTCTCTCGTTCAGGGTTTATGCAAAAACAAAACATCATTTATACTGGAGAACTGGCAAGCCTCTACTTCAGCCTCTCGACCTTCAGCCTCTCGACCTTCATCCTCTTTCTCGACCTTCATCTTTGTCATCCTCTCGCTCTCCCGTCGACCCCTCTCTCTCCCGTCGGCCCCTCTCTCTACCGTCGGCCCCTCTCTCTCTACCGTCGACCCCTCTCTCTACCGTCGGCCCCTCTCTCTCTACCGTCGGCCCCTCTCTCTCTACCGTCGGCCCCTCTCTCTCTACCGTCGACCCCTCTCTCTACCGTCGGCCCTCTCTCTGCCGTCGGCCCTCTCTCTGCCGTCGGCCCTCTCTCTCTGCCGTCGGCCCCTCTCTCTGCCGTCGGCCCCTCTCTCTGCCGTCGGCCCTCTCTCTGCCGTCGGCCCCTCTCTCTGCCGTCGGCCCTCTCTCTACCGTCGGCCCCTCTCTCTGCCTCGGCCCTCTCTCTGCCGTCGGCCCCTCTCTCTACCGTCGGCCCTCTCTCTACCGTCGGCCCCTCTCTCTACCGTCGGCCCCCTCTCTACCGTCGGCCCCTCTCTCTACCGTCGGCCCCTTCTCTACCGTCGGCCCTCTCTCTACCGTCGGCCTCTCTCTACCGTCGGCCCCTCTCTCTACCGTCGGCCCCTCTCTCTACCGCAGGCCCTCTCTCTACCGTCGGCCTCTCTACCGTCGGCCCCTCTCTACCGTCGGCCCCTCTCTACCGTCGGCCCTCTCTACCGTCGGCCCCTCTCTACCGTCGGCCCCTCTCTACCGTCGACCCCTCTACCGTCGGCCCCTCTCTACCGTCGGCCCCTCTCTACCGTCGGCCCCTCTCTCTACCGTCGGCCCCTCTCTCTACCGTCGGCCCCTCTCTACCGTCGGCCCCT
The DNA here is from genome assembly GCF_021184085.1 of Oncorhynchus gorbuscha. Lineage (NCBI taxonomy): Eukaryota > Metazoa > Chordata > Actinopteri > Salmoniformes > Salmonidae > Oncorhynchus > Oncorhynchus gorbuscha. The sequence continues at coordinate 94,234 of NW_025744904.1, forward strand.
CTCTCTACCGTCGGCCCCTCTCTACCGTCGGCCCCTCTCTACCGTCGGCCCCCTCTCTACCGTCGGCCCCCTCTCTACCGTCGGCCCCCTCTCTACCGTCGGCCCCCTCTCTACCGTCGGCCCCCTCTCTACCGTCGGCCCCCTCTCTACCGTCGGCCCCCTCTCTACCGTCGGCCCCCTCTCTACCGTCGGCCCCCTCTCTACCGTCGGCCCCCTCTCTGCCGTCGGCCCCTCTCTGCCGTCGGCCCTCTCTCTCTCCGCCGTCGGCCCCTCTCTCTGCCGTCGGCCCCCTCTCTACCGTCGGCCCCCTCTCTGCCGTCGGCCCCCTCTCCGCCGTCGGCCCCTCTCTCCGCCGTCGGCCCCCTCTCTGCCGTCGGCCCCCTCTCTGCCGTCGGCCCCTCTCTCCGCCGTCGGCCCCTCTCTCCGCCGTCGGCCCCTCTCTCCGCCGTCGGCCCCTCTCTCCGCCGTCGGCCCCTCTCTCCGCCGTCGGCCCCTCTCTCCGCCGTCGGCCCCTCTCTCCGCCGTCGGCCCCTCACTCTACCGTCGGCCCCTCTCTCTACCTCTATTCTGTCTCATGTCTTTCTCCTCTCTCTCCACCTTAATTCTCTGACTGCTGTGGCTAGCTAGTGGACTGCTGTGGCTAGCTAGTGGACTGCTGTGGCAAGCTAGGTGGACTGCTGTGGCTGGCTTGGTGGACTGCTTTGGCTGGCTAGGTGGACTGCTTTGGCTAGCTAGGTGGACTGCTGTGGCTAGCTAGGTGGACTGCTGTGGCTAGCTAGGTGGACTGCTGTGGCTAGCTAGGTGGACTGCTGTGGCTAGCTAGGTGGACTGCTGTGGCTAGCTAGGTGGACTGCTGTGGCTAGCTAGGTGGACTGCTGTGGCTAGCTAGGTGGACTGCTGTGGCTAGCTAGTGGACTGCTGTGGCTAGCTAGTGGACTGCTGTGGCTAGCTAGCGGACTGCTGTGGCTAGCTAGGTGGACTGCTGTGGTTAGCTAGGTGGACTGCTGCGGCTGTCTAGTGGACTGCTGCGGCTGGCTAGTGGACTGCTGCGGCTAGCTAGGTCGACTGCTGTGGCTAGCTAGGTGGACTGCTGTGGCTAGCTAGGTGGACTGCTGTGGCTAGCTAGGTGGACTGCTGTGGCTAGCTAGGTGGACTGCTGCGGCTGGCTAGCGGACTGCTGCGGCTAGCTAGGTGGACTGCTGTGGCTAGCTAGGTGGACTGCTGTGGCTAGCTAGTGGACTGCTGCGGCTAGCTAGGTGGACTGCTGCGGCTAGCTAGTGGACTGCTGTGGCTAGCTAGTGGACTACTGTGGCTAGCTAGCGGACTGCTGTGGCTAGCTAGTGGACTGCTGTGGCTAGCTAGTGGACTGCTGTGGCTAGCTAGGTGGACTGCTGTGGCTAGCTAGCGGACTGCTGTGGCTAGCTAGGTGGACTCCTGTGGCTAGCTGGTGGACTGCTGTGGCTAGCTAGTGGACTGCTGTGGCTAGCTAGGTGGACTGCTGTGGCTAGCTAGTGGACTGCTGTGGCTAGCTAGTGGACTGCTGTGGCTAGCTAGGTGGACTGCTGTGGCTGGCTGGCGGACTGCTGCGGCTAGCGGACTGCTGCGGCTAGCTAGGTGGACTGCTGCGGCTGGCTGGCGGACTGCTGCGGCTGGCTGGCGGACTGCTGCGGCTGGCTAGCGGACTGCTGCGGCTAGCTAGGTGGACTACTGCGGCTGGCTGGCGGACTGCTGCGGCTAGCTGGCGGAGTGCTGTGGCTAGCTGGCTGGCCAGAGAGGACTCGTATTTTCCTTTGAGGCTTTAAGTGTTCTTACACCGCTTCTGAACGTTCAGCGAGGAAACGGACATGGCAGCGTTGTTGTCACCGTAGCTTGTTACATAACTTCTGAGTGATAGGAAGCACGAGCACCACCACCAATCAGCCTCCACCACCGCCTGCCGTTACTATGACAACTAGCGTAGGCGTGTCAGCCAATGACTGCTGCGTGAACACACACATCTGATTTTGGTGTTTGTAACATGGTGTTTGGACAGCCAGTATCCCAAAACAGATTTGAGCATTAATGCCTGCAGTGTGAACACGGCTTTAGTTACCCCTGGAGAGAGACTGAAACTCACTGTAGAAATGGGCTGTTTATACACACGCACGCACACACACACACACACAGACTGAACACAGAAATGGTCTGTTTTAGGGAAAGGGAACGTCAGAGGACCTAGAGAATGAGAAATGGACAGACAGAGGAGAAACAAAGAAAAGTGTGGAGAGGGAAGAATTGGAGAGAGGGAAGAATTGGAGAGAGGGAAGAATTGGAGAGAGGGAAGAATTGGAGAGAGGGAAGAATTGGAGAGAGGGAAGAATTGGAGAGAGGGAAGAATTGGAGAGAGGGAGGAGAGAGGGAGGACAAGGGAGGGAGGACAAGGGAGGGAGGAGAGAGGGAGGAGAGAGGGAGGACAAGGGAGGACAAGGGAGGAGAGAGGGAGGGAGGAGAGAGGGAGGGAGGAGAGAGGGAGGGAGGAGAGAGGGAGGGAGGAGAGAGGGAGGGAGGAGAGAGGGAGGGAGGAGAGAGGGAGGGAGGACAAGGGAGGACAAGGGAGGACAAGGGAGGACAAGGGAGGACAAGGGAGGACAAGGCAGGAGAGCGGGAGGACAAGGCAGGAGAGCGGGAGGACAAGGCAGGAGAGCGGGAGGACAAGGCAGGAGAGCGGGAGGACAAGGGAAGAGAGAGGGAGGACAAGGGAGGGAGGAGAGAGGCAGGAGAGGGGGAGGACAAGGGAGGGCGGAGAGAGGGAGGACGGAGAGAGGGAGGACGGAGAGAGGGAGGACGAGGGAGGAGAGGGGGAGGGCAGGAGAGGGGGAGGGCGGAGAGAGGGAGGACAAGGGAGGGAGGACAAGGGAGGGCGGAGAGAGGGAGGACAAGGGAGGGCGGAGAGAGGGAGGACAAGGGAGGGCGGAGAGGGGAGGACAAGGCAGGGCGGAGAGAGGGAGGACAAGGGAGGGAGGAGAGGGGGAGGAGAGAGGGAGGACGGGCGGAGAGAGGGAGGACGGGCGGAGAGAGGGAGGACGGGGGCGGAGAGAGGGAGGACGGGGGCGGAGAGAGGGAGGACGGGGGCGGAGAGAGGGAGGACGGGGGCGGAGAGAGGGAGGACGGGGGCGGAGAGAGGGAGGACAGGGGCGGAGAGAGGGAGGACAGGGGCGGAGAGAGAGACAGGGAGGAGAGAGAGACAGGGAGGAGAGAGAGACAGGGAGGAGAGAACGAGGGAGGAGAGCGGGAGGACAAGGGAGGAGATGAAGTAGAGAGGAGAGGAGCAGAGACGTGATTATGAGTAATCTGGAGGGTGAGGAGTATCACGTTATGAATAAAGCATGTAATTACCCTCACGCTGTCAACGGCTGTCTGTGTCATTGTTCATTGTTGTGATTATGTGGCGTTGACTACACAGTCATTCAGTTGTTCCATTAGGCTCTGTTCCCCCTCGACCCACACCACTCCTTCTGAACTATGGAACATTCACTGCTGTGTCAATAATTGATCAGATTCCAGGCAGGCCCATTTCTCTGGCTTGGAGAGGCTGTTCCAGATGCTACCCTGTTCCCTAGGTAGTACACTCCTCTTGACCTGGGAGCCTGTGGGTACTACAAGGGGAATATGGTGTTCCAGATGCTACCCTGTTCCCTAGGTAGTACACTCCTCTTGACCTGGGAGCCTGTGGGTACTACAAGGGGAATATGGTGTTCCATTTACATTTACATTTAAGTCATTTAGCAGACAGATGCTACCCTGTTCCCTAGGTAGTACACTCCTCTTGACCTGGGAGCCTGTGGGTACTACAAGGGGAATATGGTGTTCCAGATGCTACCCAAATTGATTTCAGACTTAATTGAACTAATTATTCCTGTCTATTCTCCTCTCCACCTCTTCTCTCCTTCTCTCCTCTCCTTTTCTCCTCTCCTTTTCTCCTCTCCTTTTCTCTCTCTCCACCTCTTCTCTCCACCTCTTCTCTCCACCTCTTCTCTCCCTCTCCTCTTCTCTCCACCTCTCCTCTCCACCTCTCCTCTCACCTCTCCTCTCCACCTCTCCTCTCCACCTCTCCTCTCCACCTCTTCTCTCTCCACCTCTTCTCTCCACCTCTTCTCTCCACCTCTTCTCTCCACCTCTTCTCTCCACCTCTTCTCTCCACCTCTTCTCTCCACCTCTTCTCTCCACCTCTTCTCTCCACCTCTTCTCTCCACCTCTTCTCTCCTCTCCTCTTCTCTCACACCTCTTCTCTCCACCTCTCCTCTCCACCTCCACCTCTTCTCTCTCTCCACCTCTCTCCTCTCACCTCTTCTCTCCACCTCTTCTCTCCACCTCTCCTCTCCACCTCTCACCACCTCTTCTCTCCTCTCCACCTCTCACCACCTCTTCTCTCCTCTCCACCTCTCTTCTCTCCACCTCTTCTCTTCTCTCTCCACCTCTTCTCTCCTCTCCACCTCTTCTCTCCTCTCCACCTCTTCTCTCCTCTCCACCTCTTCTCTCCTCTCCACCTCTTCTCTCCTCTCCACCTCTTCTCTCCTCTCCACCTCTTCTCTCCTCTCCACCTCTTCTCTCCTCTCCACCTCTTCTCTCCTCTCCACCTCTTCTCTTCTCTCTCCACCTCCACTTCTTCTCTCCTCTCCACCTCTCCTCTCCACCTCTTCTCCACCCTCTTTTCTCTTCACCTCATCTCACCTCCACCTCGTCTCCACCATCTCCTCTTCTCCTCTCTTCTCCCCTCTCCTCTCTCCTCTCCACCTCTTCTCTCCACCTCTTCTCTCCACCTCTTCTCTCCACCTCTTCTCTCCACCTCTTCTCTCCTCCACCTCTTCTTCTCCACCTCTCTCCTCTCCACCTCTCTCCTCTCCACCTCTCTCCTCTCCACCTCTCTCCTCTCCACCTCTCTCCTCTCCACCTCTCTCCTCTCCACTTCTTCTCTCCGCTCCACTTCTTCTCTCCTCTCCACCTCTTCTCTCCTCTCCACCTCTTCTCTCCTCTCTCCACCTCTTCTCTCCTCTCCACCCACCTCCACCTCTTCTCTCCACCTCTCTCCTCTCCACCTCTCTCCTCTCCACCTCTTCTCTCCTCTCCACCTTCTCTCCTCTCCACCTCTTCTCTCCACCTCTCTCCACCTCCACCTCTTCTCTCCACCTCTCTCCTCTCCACCTCTTCTCTCCTCTCCACCTCTTCTCTCCTCTCCACCTCTTCTCTCCTCTCCACCTCTTCTCTCTCCACCTCTCTCCACCTCCACCTCTTCTCTCCACCTCTCTCCTCCACCTCCACCTTTTCTCTCCTCTCCACCTCTCTCCTCTCCACCTCTCCTCTCCTCCTCTCCTCTCCACCTCTCCTCTCCACCTCTCTCCTCTCCACCTCTTCTCTCCTCTCCACCTCTTCTCTCCTCTCCACCTCTCTCCTCTCCACCTCTCTCCTCTCCACCTCTCTCTCTCCACCTCTCTCCCTCCACCTCCACCTCTCCTCTCCTCTCCCCCTCTCTCCTCTCCACCTCTCCTCTCCACCTCTCTCTCCACCTCTCACCTCTTCTCTCCACCTCTCCTCTCCACCTCTCCTCTCCACCTCTCTCCTCTCCACCTCTCTCTCCTCTCCACCTCTCTCCTCTCCACCTCTTCTCCCTCTCCCTCTCCACCTCTCTCCTCTCCACCTCTCTCCTCTCTCCACCTCTCTCTCTCTCCACCTCTCTCCTCCACCTCCTCTCCACCTCTCTCCTCTCCACCTCTCTCCTCTCCACCTCTCTCCTCTCCACCTCTCTCCTCTCCCACCTCTCTCCTCTCCACCTCTCCACCTCTCCTCTCCACCTCTTCTCTTCTCTCCTCCACCTCTTCTCCTCCCACCTCCACCTCTTCTCTCCACCTCCACCTCTTCTCCTCTCCACCTCTTCTCTCCTCTCCACCTCTTCTCTCCTCTCCACCTCTTCTCTTCTCTCTCCACCTCCACCTCTTCTCTCTTCACCTCTTCTCTCTCTCCTTCTCTTCTCTCTCCACCTCTTCTCTCTCCACCTCTTCTCTCCTCTCCACCTCTTCTCTCCTCTCCACCTCTCTTTTCTCCACCTCTTCTCTCCTCTCCACCACTTCTTTCCACCTCTTCTCTTCTCTCTCCACCTCCACCTCTTCTCTCCTCTCCACTTCTTCTCTCCTCTCTCCCTCTCCACCTCTTCTCCACCCTCTTTTCTCTTCACCTCATCTCACCTCCACCTCGTCTCCACCCTCTCCTCTTCTCCTCCTCTCTTCCACCTCCTCTCTTCTCCCCTCTCTTCTTCACCACCTCTTATCTCCTCTCGTTTCCCCTCTCCTCCACCTTTTCTCTCCTTTCTCCTCTCCTCCAACTCCTCTCTCCTCTCCACCTTTTCTCCCTCTCCTCTCCTCTCCACCTTTTCTCTCCTCTCTCCTCTCCTCCACCTCCTCTCTCCTCTCCTCCCTGCCTCTTCTACTTTTCCTTCCTCTCCTCCCCTCTTCTTGTCTCCTCTCTCCTAATCACTGCATAGTGACTCTGTTTAACGTTAAGGGACTGTTCTGTGTTCTACATGTAGCTTAACACGACTGTTCTGTGTTGTAGATCTGCGTAAACAGATGGAAACAGCTGAACTGAAGAACCAGCGGTTGAAGGAGGTGTGGAATGTTGTATTACATAGAAAATAAACATGTTTTATCCCCTTTCTTCCTCGTACACATCTTATTCCTCTCCTCTACCTCATCCCTCTCTCCTCTACCTCATCCCTCTCTCCTCTACCTCTCTCCTCTACCTCTCTCCTCTACCTCTCTCCTCTACCTCTCTCCTCTACCTCTCTCCTCTACCTCTCCCCTCTCCTCTACCTCTCTCCTCTACCATCTCTCCTCTACCTCATCCCTCTCTCTACCTCATCCCCCTCTCTCCTCTACCTCATCCCCCTCTCTCCTCTACCTCATCCCTCTCTCCTCTACCTCATCCCCCTCCTCTCCTCATCCCCTCCTCCTCCACCCATCTCTCTCTCTCCTCTACCTCATCCCTCTCTCCTCCACCTCATCCTCTCTCTCCTCCACCTCATCTCTCTCTCTCCTCTACCTCATCTCTCTCTCTCCTCTACCTCATCTCTCTCTCTCCTCTACCTCCTCTCTCTCTCCTCTACCTCCTCTCTCTCTCTCCTCTACCTCCTCTCTCTCTCTCTCCTCTACCTCCTCTCTCTCTCTCCTCTACCTCCTCTCTCTCTCTCTCCTCTACCTCATCTCCTCTACCTCTCCCTCTCTTCTCTACCTCATCCCTCTCTCCTCTACCTCCTCTCTCTCTCCTCATCCCTCTCCTTCTCTACCTCTCCTCTACCTCATCTCTCTCTCCTCTACCTCATCTCTCTCTCTCCTCTACTCTCTCTCTCTCTCCTCTACCTCATCCCTCTCTTTCTCCTCTACCTCATCTCTCTCTCTCCTCTACCTCATCCTCTCTCTCCTCTACCTCATCCCTCTCTCTCCTCTACCTCATCTCTCTCTCTCTCTCTACCTCATCTCTCTCTCTCCTCTACCTCATCTCTCTCTCCTCCACCTCATCTCTCTCCTCTACCTCATCTCTCTCTCTCCTCTACCTCATCCCTCTCCTCTACCTCATCTCTCTCTCTCCTCTACCTCATGTCTCTCTCTCCTCTACCTCATCTCTCTCTCTCCTCTACCTCATCCCTCTCTCTCTCCTCTACCTCATCCCTCTCTCTCCTCTACCTCATCCCTCTCTCTCTCGCCTCTACCTCATCTCTTCTGATGAGTGTGAGTGACGGAGAGACTATTGTAAACCAGTGTTGTATCTGTGTTGTTGCCAGGTGTTCCAGAGGAAGATTCAGGAGTTCAGGACGGTGTGTTATGTTCTGACCGGCTATCAGATAGACATCACTACTGAGAACCAGTACAGGCTGACCTCTGTCTACGCTGAACACATGGACGACTCTCTACTGTTTAAGGTACAAACACACAAGGTGACCAGATGGTTAGAGTGTTGGGCCAGTAACCAATTAGCGAACCGTCAAGGTGGCCAAGCGGTTAGTGTTGGGCCAGTAACCAATCAGCGAACCGTCAAGGTGGCCAAGCGGTTAGAGTGTTGGGCCACATACTGGGGCCGACAAGGTGACCAGACTGTGGTTAGAGTGTTGAGGTGGCAGGGTAGCCTAGTGGTTAAAAATCTGTCTGTGACCTGGCCGAGGCACTAACCCATGGTGGTTAGAGTGTAGAGGTGGCAGGTAGCCTGGTGGTTAGAGTGTAGAGGTGGCAGGGTAGCCTAGTGGTTAGAGTGTTGAGGTGGCAGGTAGCTAGTGGTTAGAGTGTAGAGGTGGCAGGGTAGCCTAGTGGTTAGAGTGTTGGACAAGTAACCAAAAGGTTGCAAGTTCAAATCCCCAATGCGTGTACTAATACATACTGGTACATGTGTATAATAATACATACTGGTACATGTGTACAGTAATACATACTGGTACATGTGTACATTAATACATACTGGTACATGTGTATAATAATACATACTGGTACATGTGTATAATAATACATACTGGTACATGTGTACATTAATACATACTGGTACATGTGTACATTAATACATACTGGTACATGTGTACAATAATACATACTGGTACATGTGTACATTAATACATACTGGTACATGTGTATAATAATACATACTGGTACATGTGTACATTAATACATACTGGTACATGTGTACATTAATACATACTGGCATTAATACATACTGTATAATTAATACATACTGGTACATGTGTACATCAATACATACTGGTACATGTGTATAATAATACATACTGGTACGTGTGTACATTAATACATTCTGGTACATGTGTACATTAATACATACTGGTACATGTGTACATTAATACATACTGGTACATGTGTACATTAACACATACTGGTACATGTGTACAATAATACATACTGGTACATGTGTATAATAATACATACTGGTACATGTGTACAATAATACATACTGGTACATGTGCACATTAATACATACTGGTACATGTGTATAATAATACATACTGGTACATGTGTATAATAATACATACTGGTACATGTGTATATTAATACATACTGGTACATGTGTATAATAATACATACTGGTACATGTGTATAATAATACATACTGGTACATGTGTACATCAATACATACTGGTACATGTGTACATTAATACATACTGGTACATGTGTACATTAATACATACTGGTACATGTGTACATTAATACATACTGGTACATGTGTACATTAATACATACTGCTACATGTGTACATTAATACATACTGCTACATGTGTACATTAATACATACTGGTACATGTGTATAATAATACATACTGGTACATGTGTACATTAATACATACTGGTACATGTGTACATCAATACATACTGGTACATGTGTATAATAATACATACTGGTACGTGTGTACATTAATACATACTGGTACATGTGTACATTAATACATACTGGTACATGTGTATAATAATACATACTGGTACATGTGTATAATAATACATACTGGTACATGTGTATAATAATACATACTGGTACATGTGTATAATAATACATACTGGTACATGTGTATAATAATACATACTGGTACATTAATACATACTGGTACATGTGTACATCAATACATACTGGTACATGTGTACATTAATACATACTGGTACATGTGTACATCAATACATACTGGTACATGTGTACATCAATACATACTGGTACATGTGTACAATAATACATACTGGTACATGTGTATAATAATACATACTGGTACATGTGTATAATAATACATACTGGTACATGTGTATAATAATACATACTGGTACATGTGTATAATAATACATACTGGTACATGTGTATAATAATACATACTGGTACATGTGTATAATAATACATACTGGTACATTAATACATACTGGTACATGTGTACATACTGGTACATGTGTACATTAATACATACTGGTACATGTGTACATTAATACATACTGGTACATGTGTACATCAATACATACTGGTACATGTGTACATCAATACATACTGGTACATGTGTACATTAATACATACTGGTACATGTGTATAATAATACATACTGGTACATGTGTATAATAATACATACTGGTACATGTGTATAATAATACATACTGGTACATGTGTACATTAATACATACTGGTACATGTGTACATTAATACATACTGGTACATGTGTACATTAATACATACTGGTACATGTGTACATTAATACATACTGGTACATGTGTACATTAATACATACTGGTACATGTGTATAATAATACATACTGGTACATGTGTATAATAATACATACTGGTACATGTGTATAATAATACATACTGGTACATGTGTATAATAATACATACTGGTACATGCGTTTAATACATGAAAGGAGAGACGGAGGGATGAAAGGAGAGTGGGATGAAATACAGACTGGGGATACATGTGTATAATAAGGAGATACGGAGGGATGAAAGGAGAGACGGAGGGATGAAAGGAGAGACGGAGGGATGAAAGGAGAGACGGAGGGATGAAAGGAGAGACGGAGGGATGAAAGGAGAGACGGAGGGATGAAAGGAGAGACGGAGGGATGAAAGGAGAGACGGGGGGATGAATGGAGAGACTGAAAGGGGGATGAAAGGAGAGAGGGGGGGATGAAAGGAGGGATGAAAGGAGAGACGGGGGATGAAAGGAGAGACGGGGGATGAAAGGAGAGACGGGGGGATGAAAGGAGAGACGGGGGGGATGAAAGGAGAGACGGGGGGATGAAAGGAGAGACGGATGAAAGGAGAGACTGGGGGATGAAAGGAGAGACGGGGGGATGAAAGGAGAGACGGGGATGAATGGAGAGACGGGGGGATGACAGGAGAGACGGGGGGATGACAGGAGGGACGGGGGGATGAAAGGAGAGACGGGGGGATGAAAGGAGAGACGGGGGATGAAAGGAGAGACTGGGGGATGAAAGGAGAGACGGAGGGGAGACTGGAGGATGAAAGGAGAGACGGGGGGATGAAAGGAGAGACGGGGGATGAAAGGAGAGACGGGGGGATGAAAGGAGAGACGGAGGGATGAAAGGAGAGACGGGGGGATGAATGGAGAGACGGGGGATGAATGGAGAGACGGGGGGATGAATGGAGAGACGGGGGGATGAATGGAGAGACGGGGGGATGAATGGAGAGACTGGGGGATGAAAGGAGAGACTGGGGGATGAAAGGAGAGACTGGGGGATGAAAGGAGAGACTGGGGGATGAAAGGAGAGACTGAGGGATGAAAGGAGAGACTGAGGGATGAATGGAGAGATGGAGGGATGAATGAACTCTGCGTATCAAATCAGTGGCAGATTGAAAAGAGAACAGGTGAAGATGGCAGGAGAATGTCATTAATTAAGGACTGGTAGAAAGAGGAGAAGAGAGGGAGAGGGTTAGAGAGAGGAGATGAGAGGGAGGGGGTTAGAGAGAGGAGATGAGGGGGGTTAGAGAGAGGAGATGAGAGGGGGGGGTTAGAGAGGGAGATGAGAGAGAGGGGGGTTAGAGAGAGGAGATGAGAGAGAGGGGGTTAGAGAGAGATGAGAGGAGGGAGGGTTAGAGGGAGAGAGAGTTAGAGAGAGGAGATGAGAGGGAGGGAGGGTTAGAGAGAGAGATGAGAGAGGAGGGAGGGAGGTTCTTAAAGGACCACGAACTTCGTTTTGAGGGTTCGTTAAGCTTTATTTGGGTTTTAGTGTGTCTTCTCTCCAGTGTGTTAAATCCTCAGAGAGCCACCTGCGACCCTGTCAGGGAAGATGATTCACTGTCAATATTTATTAACCTCAGCTCAAGTACTCCTCCTCTCTCGCTCTCTCTCTCTCTCTCTCTCTCTCTCTCTCTCGCGCTCTCTCTCTCTCTCGCTCTCTCTCTCTCGCTCTCTCGCTCTCTCTGCGCTCGCTCTCTCGCTCTCTCTCTCGCTCGCTCGTGCTGTCTCGCTCTCTCAAATCATTTCAATTTATTCAAGCTTTATTGGCTCTCATCCAAAGCAAGTAAACTAGATAATAAACAAAAGTGAAATAAACAATACAATTGAACAGTAAACACTCACAGAAGTTCCAAAAGAATAAAGACATTTCAAATGTAATTTATTTGCAAATAGCAAAAGGGAACATAAGTCTACTTATGTGCACCCACACACACATCTGCGCATGTAGCCTGCTGGTAATGACTGGTGACGCACACAACTGGAGCGCTCTCTCCATCTAAGAGGTGATGAGTCGCTCGCTCCTGCGCTAAGAGGTGATGAGTCCATGCTCGCAGTAAGTGCTGTCTCGCTCTCTCAAATCATTTCCAATTTATTCAAGTTAAGGGCTTTATTGGCATGGAACAGTATATGTCCATGACATTGCCAAAGCAAGTAAACTAGATAATAAACAAAAGTGAAATAAACAATACAATTGAACAGTAAACACTCATGTGAACAGAAGTTCCAAAAGAATAAAGACATTTCAAATGTAATTTATTTGCAAATAGTTAAAGTACAAAGGGAACATAAGTCCACCTACTTATGTGCAGTCCACACACACAGTGTTATCCATGGTGTTGTCTGTGTAAGTGATGAGTCCAGTATGACACACCAGCATGTAGCCTGTGAACTGGTAATGACTGGTGATGTCAACAGTATGAGTCCATGTGAACACAACTGGAGTCAGCAGTCCCATGTGATGAGTCCATGAAGAGGGGAGTTTGTGAGGTGGAGTCCAACAGTAAGAGGATGATGAGTCCATGTGAACAGTAAGAGGTGATGAGTCCATGTGAACAGTAAGAGGTGATGAGTCCATGTGAACAGTAAGAGTGATGAGTCCATGTGAACAGTAATGATGAGTCCATGTGATGAGTCCATGTGAGATGAGTCCATGTGAACAGTAAGAGGTGATGAGTCCATGTGAACAGTAAGAGGTGATGAGTCCATGTGAACAGTAAGAGGTGATGAGTCCATGTGAACAGTGAGGTGATGAGTCCATGTGAACAGTAAGAGGTGATGAGTCCATGTGATGAGTCCATGTGAACAGTAAGAGGTGATGAGTCCATGTGATGAGTCCATGTGATGAGTCCATGTGAACAGTAAGAGGTGATGAGTCCATGTGATGAGTCCATGTGAACAGTAAGAGGTGATGAGTCCATGTGATGAGTCCATGTGAACAGTAAGAGGTGATGAGTCCATGTGAACAGTAAGAGGTGATGAGTCCATGTGAACAGTAAGAGGTGATGAGTCCATGTGATGAGTCCATGTGAACAGTAAGAGGTGATGAGTCCATGTGATGAGTCCATGTGAACAGTAAGAGGTGATGAGTCCATGTGAACAGTAAGAGGTGATGAGTCCATGTGATGAGTCCATGTGATGAGTCCATGTGATGAGTCCATGTGAACAGTAAGAGTGAACAGTAAGAGGTGATGAGTCCATGTGATGAGTCCATGTGAACAGTGAAGTCCAGGTGATGAGTCCATGTGAACAGTAAGAGGTGATGAGTCCATGTGATGAGTCCATGTGAACAGTAAGAGGTGATGAGTCCATGTGAACAGTAAGAGGTGATGAGTCCATGTGATGAGTCCATGTGAACAGTAAGAGGTGATGAGTCCATGTGATGAGTCCATGTGAACAGTAAGAGGTGATGAGTCCATGTGATGAGTCCATGTGATGAGTCCATGTGAACAGTAAGAGGTGATGAGTCCATGTGAACAGTAAGAGGTGATGAGTCCATGTGATGAGTCCATGTGAACAGTAAGAGGTGATGAGTCCATGTGAACAGTAAGAGGTGATGAGTCCATGATGAGTCCATGTGAACAGTAAGAGGTGATGAGTCCATGTGATGAGTCCATGTGAACAGTAAGAGGTGATGAGTCCATGTGAACAGTAAGAGGTGATGAGTCCATGTGAACAGTAAGAGGTGATGAGTCCATGTGATGAGTCCATGTGATGAGTCCATGTGATGAGTCCATGTGAACAGTAAGAGGTGATGAGTCCATGTGAACAGTAAGAGGTGATGAGTCCATGTGATGAGTCCATGTGAACAGTAAGAGGTGATGAGTCCATGTGAACAGTGAGTCCATGTGAACAGTAAGAGGTGATGAGTCCATGTGAACAGTAAGAGGTGATGAGTCCATGTGAACCATGTAAGAGGTGATGAGTCCAGTGATGAGTCCATGTGAACAGTAAGAGGTGATGAGTCCATGTGATGAGTCCATGTGAACAGTAAGAGGTGATGAGTCCATGTGATGAGTCCATGTGAACAGTCCATGTGATGAGTCCATGTGAACAGTAAGAGGTGATGAGTCCATGTGATGAGTCCATGTGAACAGTAAGAGGTGATGAGTCCATGTGAACAGTGAGTGATGAGTCCATGTGAACAGTAAGAGGTGATGAGTCCATGTGAACAGTAAGAGGTGATGAGTCCATGTGATAAGAGGTGATGAGTCCATGATGAGTCCATGTGAACAGTAAGAGGTGATGAGTCCATGTGAACAGTAAGAGGTGAGAGTCCATGTGATGAGTCCATGTGAACAGTGAGTCCATGTGAACAGTAAGAGGTGATGAGTCCATGTGATGAGTCCATGTGAACAGTAAGAGGTGATGAGTCCATGTGATGAGTCCATGTGAACAGTAAGAGGTGATGAGTCCATGTGAACAGTAAGAGGTGATGAGTCCATGTGAACAGTAAGAGGTGATGAGTCCATGTGATGAGTCCATGTGAACAGTAAGAGGTGATGAGTCCATGTGAACAGTAAGAGAGTCCATGTGATGAGTCCATGTGATGAGTCCATGTGATGAGTCCATGTGAACAGTAAGAGGTGATGAGTCCATGTCCATGAGGTGATGAGTCCATGTGATGAGTCCATGTGAACAGTAAGAGGTGATGAGTCCATGTGAACAGTCCAGGTGATGAGTCCATGTAAGAACAGTGAGAGTCCATGTGATGAGTCCATGTGATGAGTCCATGTGAACAGTAAGAGGTGATGAGTCCATGTGAACAGTGAGTCCATGTGAACAGTAAGAGGTGATGAGTCCATGTGATGAGTCCATGTGAACAGTAAGAGGTGATGAGTCCATGTGAACAGAGTCCATGTGAAGGTGATGAGTCCATGTGAACAGTAGGAGTGATGAGTCCATGTGATGATGAGTCCATGTGAACAGTAAGAGGTGATGAGTCCATGTGATGAGTCCATGTGATGAGTCCATGTGAGAGGTGATGAGTCCATGTGATGAGTCCATGTGAACAGTAACAGAGGTGATGAGTCCATGTGAACAGTAAGAGGTGATGAGTCCATGTGTATGAGTCCATGTGAACAGTAAGAGGTGATGAGTCCATGTGAACAGTAAGAGGTGATGAGTCCATGTAAGAGGTGATGAGTCCATGTGAACAGTAAGAGGTGATGAGTCCATGTGATAAGAGTCCATGTGACAGTAAGAGGTGATGAGTCCATGTGAACAGTAAGAGGTGATGAGTCCATGTGAACAGTAAGAGGTGATGAGTCCATGTGAACAGTAAGAGGTGATGAGTCCATGTGATGAGTCCATGTGATGAGTCCATGTGAACAGTAAGAGGTGATGAGTCCATGTGAACAGTAAGAGGTGATGAGTCCATGTGAACAGGTGATGAGTCCATGTGATGAGTCCATGTGAACAGTAAGAGGTGATGAGTCCATGTGAACAGTAAGAGGTGATGAGTCCATGTGAACAGTAAGAGGTGATGAGTCCATGTGAACAGTAAGAGGTGATGAGTCCATGTGAACAGTAAGAGGTGATGAGTCCATGTGAACAGTAAGAGGTGATGAGTCCATGTGATGAGTCCATGTGAACAGTAAGAGGTGATGAGTCCATGTGAACAGTAAGAGGTGATGAGTCCATGTGAACAGTGACAGTAAGAGGTGATGAGTCCATGTGAACAGTAAGAGGTGATGAGTCCATGTCCATGAGGTGATGAGTCCATGTCAACAGTAAGAGGTGATGAGTCCATGTGAACCAGTAAGTAAGAGGTGATGAGTCCATGTGAACAGTAAGAGGTGATGAGTCCATGTGAACAGTAAGAGGTGATGAGTCCATGTGAACAGTAAGAGGTGATGAGTCCATGTGAACAGTAAGAGGTGATGAGTCCATGTGAACAGTAAGATGTGATGAGTCCATGTGATAAGAGTCCATGTGATGAGTCCATGTGAACAGTAAGAGGTGATGAGTCCATGTGAACAGTAAGAGGTGATGAGTCCATGTGAACAGTAAGAGGTGATGAGTCCATGTGAACAGTAAGAGGTGAGTCCATGAGTCCATGTGAACAGTAAGAGGTGATGAGTCCATGTCAACAGTAAGGTGATGAGTCCATGTGATGAGTCCATGTGAACAGTAAGAGGTGATGAGTCCATGTGAACAGTAAGAGGTGATGAGTCCATGTGATGAGTCCATGTAAGAGGTGATGAGTCCATGTGAACAGTAAGAGGTGATGAGTCCATGTGAACAGTAAGAGTGATGAGTCCATGTGAACAGTAAGAGGTGAAGATGTCCATGTGATGAGTCCATGTGATGAGTCCATGTGAACAGTCCATGATGAGTCCATGTGAACAGTGATGAGTCCATGTGATGAGTCCATGTGAACAGTCCAGGTGATGAGTCCATGTGAACAGTAAGAGGTGATGAGTCCATGTGAACAGTAAGAGGTGATGAGTCCATGTGATGAGTCCATGTGAACAGTAAGAGGTGATGAGTCCATGTGAACAGTAAGAGGTGATGAGTCCATGTGAGTCCATGTGAACAGTAAGAGTGATGAGTCCATGTGAACAGTAAGAGGTGATGAGTCCATGTGATGAGTCCATGTGAACAGTAGAGTCCAGGTGATGAGTCCATGTGAACAGTAAGAGGTGATGAGTCCATGTGATGTAAGTCCATGTGATGAGTCCATGTGAACAGTAAGAGGTGATGAGTCCATGTGAACAGTAAGAGGTGATGAGTCCATGTGAACAGTAAGAGGTGATGAGTCCATGTGAACAGTAAGAGGTGATGAGTCCATGTGAACAGTAAGAGGTGATGAGTCCATGTGAACAGTAAGAGGTGATGAGTCCATGTGAACAGTAAGAGGTGATGAGTCCATGTGAACAGTAAGTAAGAGGTGATGAGTCCATGTGATGAGTCCATGTGAACAGTAAGAGGTGATGAGTCCATGAGGTGATAAGAGTCCATGTGAACAGTAAGAGGTGATGAGTCCATGTGAACAGTAAGAGGTGATGAGTCCATGTGAACAGTAAGAGGTGATGAGTCCATGTGAACAGTAAGAGGTGATGAGTCCATGTGAACAGTCCATGTGATGAGTCCATGTCAACAGTAAGAGGTGATGAGTCCATGTGAACAGTAAGAGGTGATGAGTCCATGTGATGAGTCCATGTAACAGTAAGAGGTGATGAGTCCATGTGAACAGTAAGAGGTGATGAGTGATGAGTCCATGTGAACAGTAAGAGGTGATGAGTCCATGTGAACAGTAAGAGGTGATGAGTCCATGTGATGAGTCCATGTGAACAGTAAGAGGTGATGAGTCCATGTGAACAGTAAGAGGTGATGAGTCCATGTGAACAGTAAGAGTCCATGTGATGAGTCCATGTCAACAGTAAGAGGTGATGAGTCCATGTGAAGTCCAGTAAGAGGTGATGAGTCCATGTGATGAGTCCATGTGAACAGTAAGAGGTGATGAGTCCATGTGAACAGTAAGAGGTGATGAGTCCATGTGATGAGTCCATGTGAACAGTAAGAGGTGATGAGTCCATGTGAACAGTAAGAGGTGATGAGTCCATGTGAACAAGAGGTGATGAGTCCATGTGAACAGTAAGAGGTGATGAGTCCATGTGATGAGTCCATGTCAACAGTAAGAGGTGATGAGTCCATGTGATGAGTCCATGTGAACAGTGAGAGTGATGAGTCCATGAACAGTAAGAGGTGATGAGTCCATGTGAACAGTAAGAGGTGATGAGTCCA
>NW_025744905.1:0-4536 GCF_021184085.1 Oncorhynchus gorbuscha
TAATATCTAGAAGCCTACTTTCAATCTTAGCTTTTTAACTAGCTCATCCATATGTTTTTTTAAACATGATATCTTTGTCAATCCAAAAGCCTAGATATTTATAGTTGGGAACCCGATCGATAGGAGAAACATCCAGTGATTTCATATGTAGTCCATCTGAATTGTTTAATGTGAGAATTAGAGAAAAACGTGTCTAGCCTTGCCCACATTAATCTGAATCATAACACTTACCCTCTAGTTTCAAAGGTCATCTGTCTCTCTGAACCAAATGAACCCAGGGACCTGAGGTATCAGTCGATCATGAGCTACGAGAAACGCACGCACGCACGCACGCACGCACGCACGCACGCACACACACACACACACACACACACACACACACACACACACACACACACACACACACATGGTCTGACAAGTGACTAAACATTTACAGAAGAACTGTACATTCCTACATCTATCTGTCGTGATTGGTCAGCTCAGCTGTTTGGTCAGCTCAGCTGTTTATATTCCTAAATCTACATATCTGTTGTGATTGGTCAGCTCAGCTGTTTGGTCAGCTCAGCTGTTTATATTCCTAAATCTACATATCTGTTGTGATTGGTCAGCTCAGCTGTTTGGTCAGCTCAGCTGTTTATATTCCTAAATCTACATATCTGCTGTGATTGGTCAGCTCAGCTGTTTGGTCAGCTCAGCTGTTTATATTCCTAAATCTACATATCTGTTGTGATTGTCCAGCTCAGCTGTTTGGTCAGCTCAGCTGTTTATATTCCTAAATCTACATATCTGTTGTGATTGGTCAGCTCAGTTGTTTGGTCAGCTCAGCTGTTTATATTCCTAAATCTACATATCTGTTGTGATTGGTCAGCTCAGTTGTTTGGTCAGCTCAGCTGTTTATATTCCTAAATCTACATATCTGTTGTGATTGGTCAGCTCAGCTGTGTATACTTCCAGCCATTGAATGGTAAATGAAAAGGTCACTTGCTGGTTGTTGCTGTATAGGCCAGTACTGTAGCTTGTTAAGGTCTATTGACTCTAGTGACTAAGTGTCTGTTAAAGTGTGTTGTATCTGGTTATCGACCCACCCGTCTCTTTTTGTCTGAATATCCCACAGAGGGTATTGTATTTATAGACTTGCTTGTCGTGTTGGTCTCACCCGTCTCTTTCTGTCTGAATATCCCACAGAGGGTATTGTATTTATAGATTTGCTTGTCGTGTTGGTCTCACCCGTCTCTTTCTGTCTGAATATCCCACAGAGGGTATTGTATTTATAGACTTGCTTGTCGTGTTGGTCTCACCCGTCTCTTTCTGTCTGAATATCCCACAGAGGGTATTTTATTTATAGACTTGCTTGTCGTGTTGGTCTCACACATCTCGGCTGACTGTGTGTGTACGTGTATTTGTCATCACACATCTGGGGGGAGGTGATGCGTCCATCCTATATGTCTCATCAGGTCACTGTCATCACCACCACACTGTGTGTGTGTGTGTGTTTGTGTTTGTCTGTGTGTGTGTGTGCGCATACATGTTTTGCGTGTCTAACACCATGGTTTCCAGACTCTTCAGTGATATGCCTTTCCCTCTTATCTTGCATTCCCCCTGTTATCTTGCCTTCCCCCTGTTATCTTGCCTTCCCCCTGTTATCCTGCCTTCCCTCTGTTATCTTGCCTTCCCCCTGTTATCTTGCCTTCCTCCTGTTATCTTGCCTTCCCTCTGTTATCTTGCCTTCCCCCTGTTATCTTGCCTTCCCCTGTTATCTTGCCTTCCCCTGTTATCTTGCCTTCCCCTGTTATCTTGCCTTCCCTCTGTTATCTTGCCTTCCCTCTGTTATCTTGCCTTCCCCCTGTTATCTTGCCTTCCTCCTGTTATCTTGCCTTCCCTCTGTTATCTTGCCTTCCCCCTGTTATCTTGCCTTCCCCCTGTTATCTTGCCTTCCCCCTGTTATCTTGCCTTCCCCCTGTTATCTTGCCTTCCCTCTGTTATCTTGCCTTCCCCTGTTATCTTGCCTTCCCCTGTTATCTTACCTTCCCTCTGTTATCTTGCCTTCCCCCTGTTATCTTGCCTTCCCCTGTTATCTTGCCTTCCCCTGTTATCTTGCCTTCCCCTGTTATCTTACCTTCCCTCTGTTATCTTGCCTTCCCCTGTTATCTTGCCTTCCCCTGTTATCTTGCCTTCCCCCTGTTATCTTGCCTTCCCCTGTTATCTTGCCTTCCCCCTGTTATCTTGCCTTCCTCCTGTTATCTTGCCTTCCCTCTGTTATCTTGCCTTCCCTCTGTTATCTTGCCTTCCCTCTGTTATTATCTTGCCTTCCCCCTGTTATCTTGCCTTCCTCCTGTTATCTTGCCTTCCCTCTGTTATCTTGCCTTCCCTCTGTTATCTTGCCTTCCCTCTGTTATCTTGCCTTCCCCCTGTTATCTTGCCTTCCCCCTGTTATCTTGCCTTCCCCTGTTATCTTGCCTTCCCCCTGTTATCTTGCCTTCCCCCTGTTATCTTGCCTTCCCCCTGTTATCTTGCCTTCCCCCTGTTATCTTGCCTTCCCCCTGTTATCTTGCCTTCCCCCTGTTCATCTTGTGATGTTAGCTACAGTACATACTTCAGTCTGAGACTGCCATCGTTTAAGTCCTTTGTGGTGACGTCAAAACAAAGTCAGCAGCAATTGGATCATCTCTAATCAATCAGAATATCAAAGCCAATGACGAATTTTGAAAACGCCTGTGTCTTGTCTCTGGTCCAACCCATTGGTTTCTGGGACCAATCAGAATGGTTAGGATGTGTTTGCGTTCTAGAAATCGTCAAGGAGGTCCTCAGATCCAGAGAAGAAACTAATATACTCTGTGGGTGTGGCGTGGTGCTTGGCCGGAGCAAAGAGTCTGGGTAGCCAGGCATTTAAAACTATGGAGATGAGTGACATGTAAAGGTCGCTACAGTACACTGCTGTATGTCAACACCAAGTTGTATGTGAATTCTCTCTCACTCCCTTGGGCTTACACCATGTAGACCACAGTTCAGTACCTGGCCTCGTTCAGCACCTGGCCTCGTTCAGTGCCTGGTCTAGTTCAGTACCTGGCCTAGTTCAGTACCTGGCCTCGTTCAGTACCTGGCCTCGTTCAGCACCTGGCCTCGTTCAGTACCTGGCCTCATTCAGTACCTGGCCTAGTTCAGTACCTGGCCTAGTTCAGTACCTGGCCTCGTTCAGCACCTGGCCTCGTTCAGTACCTGGCCTCGTTCAGTACCTGGCCTCGTTCAGTACCTGGCCTAGTTCAGTACCTGGCCTAGTTCAGTACCTGGCCTCGTTCAGTACCTGGCCTAGTTCAGTACCTGGCCTAGTTCAGTACCTGGCCTCGTTCAGCACCTGGCCTCGTTCAGCGCCTGGTCTAGTTCAGTACCTGGCCTAGTTCAGTACCTGGCCTCGTTCAGTACCTGGCCTCGTTCAGCACCTGGCCTCGTTCAGCACCTGGCCTTGTTCAGCACCTGGCCTAGTTCAGTACCTGGCCTCGTTCAGTACCTGGCCTCGTTCAGCACCTGGCCTCGTTCAGTACCTGGCCTCGTTCAGCACCTGGCCTCGTTCAGTACCTGGCCTCGTTCAGTACCTGGCCTAGTTCAGTACCTGGTCCAGTTCAGTACCTGGCCTAGTTCAGTACCTGGCCTAGTTTAGTACCTGGTCTAGTTTAGTACCTGGCCTAGTTCAGTACCTGGCCTAGTTCAGTACCTGGCCAAGTTTAGTACCTGGTCTAGTTCAGTACCTGGTCTAGTTCAGTACCTGGCCTACTTCAGTACCTGGCCTAGTTCAGTACCTGGCCTCGTTCAGCACCTGGCCTCGTTCAGCGCCTGGTCTAGTTCAGTACCTGGCCTAGTTCAGTACCTGGCCTCGTTCAGTACCTGGCCTCGTTCAGCACCTGGCCTCGTTCAGCACCTGGCCTTGTTCAGCACCTGGCCTAGTTCAGTACCTGGCCTCGTTCAGTACCTGGCCTCGTTCAGCACCTGGCCTCGTTCAGTACCTGGCCTCGTTCAGCACCTGGCCTCGTTCAGCACCTGGCCTCGTTCAGTACCTGGCCTAGTTCAGTACCTGGTCCAGTTCAGTACCTGGCCTAGTTCAGTACCTGGCCTAGTTTAGTACCTGGTCTAGTTTAGTACCTGGCCTAGTTCAGTACCTGGCCTAGTTCAGTACCTGGCCTAGTTTAGTACCTGGTCTAGTTCAGTACCTGGTCTAGTTCAGTACCTGGCCTAGTTCAGTACCTGGCCTAGTTCAGTACCTGGCCTCGTTCAGCGCCTGGCCTCGTTCAGCGCCTGGTCTAGTTCAGTACCTGGCCTAGTTCAGTACCTGGCCTCGTTCAGTACCTGGCCTCGTTCAGCACCTGGCCTCGTTCAGCACCTGGCCTTGTTCAGCACCTGGCCTAGTTCAGTACCTGGCCTCGTTCAGTACCTGGCCTCGTTCAGCACCTGGCCTCGTTCAGTACCTGGCCTCGTTCAGCACCTGGCCTCGTTCAGTACCTGGCCTCGTTCAGTACCTGGCCTAGTTCAGTACCTGGTCCAGTT
>NW_025744906.1:0-4533 GCF_021184085.1 Oncorhynchus gorbuscha
GTGGAGGTAGGGTGGTAGAGTAGTGAGGTGAGGTGTGGAGGTAGGGGGTAAAGCAGTGAGGTGAGGTGTGGAGGTAGGGGGTAGAGCAGTGAGGTGAGGTGTGGAGGTAGGGGGTAGAGTAGTGAGGTGAGGTGTGGAGAGGGCGGGGAGAACAGAGAGGTGAGGAGGGAGGGGGTAGAGCAGTGAGGTGAGGAGTGGTGGTAGGAGGGTAGAGCAGTGAGGTGAGGTGTGGAGGTAGGGGGTAGAGTAGTGAGGTGAGGTGTGGAGGTAAGGGGGTAGAGCAGTGAGGTGAGGTGTGGAGGTATGGGGGTAGAGTATTGAGGTGAGGTGTGGAAGTAGGGGGTTAGAGCAGTGATGTAAGGTGTGGTGGTAGGGGGGTAGAGTAGTGAGGTGAGGTGTGGAGGTAGGGGGTAGAGTAGTGAGGCGAGGTGTGGAAGCAGTGAGGTGAGGTGTGGAGGTAGGGGGTAGAGCAGTGAGGTGAGGTGTGGAGGTAGGGGGTAGAGTAGTGAGGTGAGGTGTGGAGGTAGGGGGGTAGAGTAGTGAGGTGAGGTGTGGAAGTAGGGGGGTAGAGCAGTGAGGTGAGGTGTGGAGGTAGGGGGCAAAGTAGTGAGGTGAGGTGTGGAGGTAGGGGGTAGAGCAGTGAGGTGAGGTGTGGAGGTAGGGGGTAGAGTAGTGAGGTGAGGTGTGGAGGTAGGGGGTAGAGTAGTGAGGTGAGGTGTGGAGGTAGGGGGGTAGAGCAGTGAGGTGAGGTGTGGAGGTAGGGGGTAGAGTAGTGAGGTGAGGTGTGGAGGTAGGGGGTAGAGCAGTGAGGTGAGGTGTGGAGGTAGGGTGGTAGAGTAGTCAGGTGAGGTGTGGAGGTAGGGGGTAGAGTAGTGAGGTGAGGTGTGGAGGTAGGGGGGTAGAGTAGTGAGGTGAGGTGTGGAGGTAGGGGGTAGAGCAGTGAGGTGAGGTGTGGAGGTAGGGGGTAGAGTAGTGAGGTGAGGTGTGTAGAGGGGGGGAGAACAGAGAGGTGAGGAGGGAGGGGGTAGAGCAGTGAGGTGAGGAGTGGTGGTAGGAGGGTAGAGCAGTGAGGTGAGGTGTGGAGGTAGGGGGTAGAGTAGTGAGGTGAGGTGTGGAGGTAGGGGGTAGAGTAGTGAGGTGAGGTGTGGAGGTAGGGGGTAGAGCAGTGAGGTGAGGTGTGGAGGTAGGGGGGTATAGCAGTGAGGTGAGGAGGGAGGGGGTAGAGCAGTGAGGTGAGGTGTGGTGGTAGGGGGTAGAGCAGTGAGGTGAGGTGTGGAGGTAGGGGGAGAGCAGTGAGGTGAGGTGTGGAGGTAGGGGGTAGAGTAGTGAGGTGAGGTGTGGAGGTAGGGGGTAGAGTAGTGAGGTGAGGTGTGGAGGTAGGGGGGTAGAGCAATGAGGTGTGGAGGTAGGGCGTAGAGCAGTGAGGTGTGGAGGTAGGGGCGTAGAGCAGTGAGGTGTAGAGGTAGGGGCGTAGAGCAGTGAGGTGTGGAGGTAGGGGGTAGAGTAATGAGGTGAGGTGTGGAGGTAGGGGCGTAGAGCAGTGTGGGGTGGATGTAGGGGAGTAGAGCAGTGTGGGGTGGAGGTAGGGGCGTAGAGCAGCGAGGGGGTGGAGGTAGGGGCGTAGAGCAGCGAGGGGTGGAGGTAGGGGCGTAGAGCTGTGAGGGTGTGGAGGTAGGGGCGTAGAGCAGTGAGGTGTAGAGGTAGGGGCGTAGAGCAGTGAGGTGTAGAGGTAGGGGTGTAGAGCAGTGAGGTGTGGAGGTAGGGGGTAGAGTAGTGAGGTGAGCTGTGGAGGTAGGGGCGTAGAGCAGTGTGGGGTGGATGTAGGGGCGTAGAGCAGTGAGGTGTAGAGGTAGGGGCGTAGAGCAGTGAGGTGTAGAGGTAGGGGCGTAGAGCAGTGAGGTGTGGAGGTAGGGGGGTAGAGTAGTGAGGTGAGGTGTGGAGGTAGGGGCGTAGAGCAGTGAGGTGTAGAGGTAGGGGCGTAGAGCAGTGAGGTGAGGTGTGGAAGTAGGGGGTAGAGCAGTGAGGTGAGGTGTGGAAGTAGGGGGTAGAGCAGTGAGGTGAGGTGTGGAAGTAGGGGGTAGAGCAGTGAGGTGTGGAGGTAGGGGGGTAGAGCAGTGAGGTGAGGTGTGGAGGTAGGGGGTAGAGTAGTGAGGTGAGGTGTGGAAGTAGGGGGGTAGAGCAGTGAGGTGAGGTGTGGAGGTAGGGGGTAGAGTAGTGAGGTGAGGTGTGGAGGTAGGGGGTAGAGTAGTGAGGTGAGGTGTGGAGGTAGGGGGTAGAGCAGTGAGGTGAGGTGTGGAGGTAGGGGGGTATAGCAGTGAGGTGAGGAGGGAGGGGGTAGAGCAGTGAGGTGAGGTGTGGTGGTAGGGGGTAGAGCAGTGAGGTGAGGTGTGGAGGTAGGGGGAGAGCAGTGAGGTGAGGTGTGGAGGTAGGGGGTAGAGTAGTGAGGTGAGGTGTGGAGGTAGGGGGGTAGAGTAGTGAGGTGAGGTGTGGAGGTAGGGGGTAGAGCAATGAGGTGTGGAGGTAGGGGCGTAGAGCAGTGAGGTGTGGAGGTAGGGGCGTAGAGCAGTGAGGTGTAGAGGTAGGGGCGTAGAGCAGTGAGGTGTGGAGGTAGGGGGGTAGAGTAATGAGGTGAGGTGTGGAGGTAGGGGCGTAGAGCAGTGTGGGGTGGATGTAGGGGAGTAGAGCAGTGTGGGGTGGAGGTAGGGGCGTAGAGCAGCGAGGGGGTGGAGGTAGGGGCGTAGAGCAGCGAGGGGGTGGAGGTAGGGGCGTAGAGCTGTGAGGGTGTGGAGGTAGGGGCGTAGAGCAGTGAGGTGTAGAGGTAGGGGCGTAGAGCAGTGAGGTGTAGAGGTAGGGGCGTAGAGCAGTGAGGTGTGGAGGTAGGGGGTAGAGTAGTGAGGTGAGCTGTGGAGGTAGGGGCGTAGAGCAGTGTGGGGTGGATGTAGGGGCGTAGAGCAGTGAGGTGTAGAGGTAGGGGCGTAGAGCAGTGAGGTGTAGAGGTAGGGGGCGTAGAGCAGTGAGGTGTGGAGGTAGGGGGGTAGAGTGGTGAGGTGAGGTGTGGAGGTAGGGGGTAGCAGTGAGGTGAGGTGTGGAGGTAGGGGGGTAGAGCAGTGAGGTGAGGTGTGGAAGTAGGGGGTAGAGCAGAGGTGAGGTGGGGAGGTAGGGGGGTAGAGCAGTGAGGTGAGTGAGGTGGGGGTAGAGTAGTGAGGTGAGGTGTGGAGGTAGGGGGGTAGAGCAGTGAGGTGAGGTGTGGAGGTAGGGGGGTAGAGTAGTGAGGTGAGGTGTGGAAGTAGGGGTAGAGCAGTGAGGTGAGGTGTGGAGGTAGGGGGGTAGAGCAGTGAGGTGAGATGTGGAGGTAGGGGAGTAGAGTAGTGAGGTGAGGTGTGGAGGTAGGGGAGTAGAGTAGTGAGGTGAGGTGTGGAGGTAGGGGTAGAGTAGTGAGGTGAGGAGTGGAGGTAGGGGGTAGAGCAGTGAGGTGAGGTGTAGAGGTAGGGGGTAGAGCAGCGAGGTGAGGTGTGGAGGTAGGGGGGTAGAGCAGTGAGGTGAGGTGTGGAGGTAGGGGGTAGAGCAGTGAGGTGAGCTGGAGGTAGGGGGTAGAGCAGTGAGGAGGTGTGGAGGTAGGGGGGTAGAGCAGTGAGGTGAGGTGTGGAGGTAGGGGGTAGAGTAGTGAGGTGAGGTGTGGAGGTAGGGGGGTAGAGTAGTGAGGTGAGGTGTGGAGGTAGGGGGGTAGAGCAGTGAGGTGAGGTGTGGAGGTAGAGGCGTAGAGCAGTGAGGTGTGGGAGGTAGGGGCGTAGAGCAGTGAGGTGTGGAGGTAGGGGCGTAGAGCAGTGAGGTGAGTGTGAGGTAGGGGCGTAGAGCAGTGAGGTGTGGAGGTAGGGCGTAGAGCAGTAGTGAGGTGTGGAGGTAGGGGCGTAGAGCAGTGGGAGGTGTGGAGGTAGGGGCGTAGAGCAGTGAGGTGGAGGTAGGGGTAGAGCAGTAGAGGTGTGAGGTAGGGTAGTAGAGCAGTGAGGTGTGGAGGTAGGGGGTAGCAGTGAGGTGAGGTGTGGAGGTAGGGGGTAGAGCAGTGAGGTGAGGTGTGGAGGTAGGGGGTAGAGCAGTGAGGTGAGGTGTGGAGGTAGGGGGTAGAGCAGGAGGTGAGGTGTGGAGGTAGGGGGTAGAGTAGTGAGGTGAGGTGTGGAGGTAGGGGGTAGAGTAGTGAGGTGAGGTGTGGAGGTAGGGGGTAGAGCAGTGAGGTGAGGTGTGGAGGTAGGGGGTAGAGTAGTGAGGTGAGGTGTGGAGGTAGGGGGTAGAGCAGTGAGGTGAGGTGTGGAGGTAGGGGGTAGAGCAGTGAGGTGAGGTGTGGAAGTAGGGGGTAGAGCAGTGAGGTGAGGTGTGGAGGTAGGGGGTAGAGCAGTGAGGTGAGGTGTGGAGGTAGGGGGTAGAGTAGTGAGGTGAGGTGGGTGGAAGTAGGGGGTAGAGCAGTGAGGTGAGGTGTAGGAGGTAGGGGGGTAGAGTAGTGAGGTGAGGTGTGGAGGTAGGGGGTAGAGCAGTGAGGTG
>NW_025744907.1:0-62500 GCF_021184085.1 Oncorhynchus gorbuscha
GGAGCAGCCGCAGCACTTGCCCGCTTAGCATTCTGACAACAAGAACAACAACAACAACACTGGAGTAAGAGAAAGGAGGCTTATTTTAGGAGGCTCAAATGATCTCTTCAGCTCGACGGCTATTAGCTAACCGCTTCTATAAAGGTACATAGTTAGCTGCCTGTAGCTGTAGCGCTAGGTTAATAGTAGTTGCAGTAGTTGTCCATCACATCATATACATCAGTGTTAGTTGTAGAAGTTGGCCCTAACCACTGAAAGAGGATCAAAACAAGTCACCACCCTATAATGGTTAAGAGTAGGATAATCTGATCCTAGATCTGTGATCAGGTACAACTTCCACCTTGAGTTGTAGC
Source organism: Oncorhynchus gorbuscha (assembly GCF_021184085.1). Classification (NCBI taxonomy): domain Eukaryota; kingdom Metazoa; phylum Chordata; class Actinopteri; order Salmoniformes; family Salmonidae; genus Oncorhynchus; species Oncorhynchus gorbuscha. Next base: position 354 of record NW_025744907.1, read on the forward strand.
GCTAGACTAACTGGCTTGGCAAACTAGCTAGACTAACTGGCTTGGCAAACTAGCTAGACTAACTGGCTTGGCAAACTAGCTAGACTAACTGGCTTGGCAAACTAGCTAGACTAACTGGCTTGGCTAACTGGCTTGGCTAACGAGCTAGACTAACTGACTTGGCAAACTAGCTAGACTAACTGACTTGGCAAACTAGCTAGACTAACTGGCTTGGCAAACTAGCTAGACTAACTGGCTTGGCTAACTAGCTAGACTAACTGGCTTGGCTAACTAGCTAGACTAACTGGCTTGGCTAACTAGCTAGACTAACTGGCTTGGCTAACTAGCTAGACTAACTGGCTTGGCTAACTAGCTAGACTAACTGGCTTGACTAACTAGCTAGACTAACTGGCTAACTAGCTAGACTAACTGGCTTGGCTAACTAGCTAGACTAACTGGCTTGGCTAACTAGCTAGACTAACTGGCTTGGCTAACTAGCTAGACTAACTGGCTTGGCTAACTAGCTAGACTAACTGGCTTGGCTAACTAGCTAGACTAACTGGCTTGGCTAACTAGCTAGACTAACTGGCTTGGCTAACTAGCTAGACTAACTGGCTTGGCTAACTAGCTAGACTAACTGGCTTGGCTAGACTAACTGGCTTGGCTAACTAGCTAGACTAACTGGCTTGGCTAACTAGCTAGACTAACTGGCTTGGCTAACTAGTTCACCTTGGGGTCGAAGGAGGCCTTGTTTCTGGTCAGTAGCTCCTCCACACTCTGACGGATCTCGTGACTGATGTTCCTCGCCTCAAATGTGGCTATGTCCTCTCTTACCCCCCTCTTAGCCAGGAAACTAGAGCGAGAGCGAGACAGAGAAAGAGACAGAGAGAGAGAGAGAGAGAGAGAGAGAGAGAGAGAGAGAGAGAGAGAGAGAAAGACAGAGAGAGAGAGAGAGAAAGACAGAGAGAGAGAGAGAGAAAGACAGAGAGAGAGAGAGAGAGAGACAGACAGACAGACAGAGACAGACAGACAGACAGACAGACAGACTCACAAATCTGATAATGGGGCAGCTAATGTTAATTCAAGCCTGAAGTTATTGAAGTAAAACTTCTAACTCTAATTAAGAGCTAACAGTGACAAATCACCCGGTTTATTAGTCATATACATCCTAACACACTCTGTATCACACACACCTAACACTGCTCAGAGCGGCTGCACTCACTCAATTAACACAATCAGCAACTGCAGATTAGGTTCTCAGACACTTCCTCTAGAATGGCTTGCAGACTAATGAGTGTTACTAATGACTACAACAAGCCATTTACCAGAATAGACTACGGATGGACACACACACACTGACAGAATACACTACGGATGGACACACACACTGACAGAATACACTACGGATGGACACACACACAGACAGAATACACTACTGATGGACACACACACAGACAGAATACACTACAGATGGACACACACACACACAGACAGAATACACTATGGATGGACACACACACACACACGCACTGACAGAATACACATATTATTATAATACACTATGGATGGACACACACACACACACACTGACAGAATACACTATGGATGGACAGACACACACACTGACAGAATACACTATGGATGGACACACACACACACTGACAGAATACACTATGGATGGACACACACACACACTGACAGAATACACTATGGATGGACACACACACACTGACAGAATACACTATGGATGGACACACGCACACACACACTGACAGAATACAATACGGATGGACACACACAGACAGAATACACTACGGATGGACACACACACACACAGAATACACTACAGATGGACAAACACAGACAGAATACACTATGGATGGACACACACACACACACACAGAATACACTACAGATGGACAAACACAGACAGAATACACTACAGATGGACACACACACACACACACACACACAGAATACACTACAGATGGACAAACACAGACAGAATACACTACAGATGGACACACACACACACACACACACACACACACACACACACACACACACACACACACACACACACACACACACACACACACACACACACACACACACACACACACACACACACACACACACACACACACACACACACACACACACTACACTACGGATGGACACACACACAGAATACACTACAGATGGACACACACACAGAATACACTACAGATGGACACACACACACAGAATATACGACAGATGGACACACACACGCACACACTGACAGAATACACTATGGATGGACACACACACACACTGACAGAATACACTATGGATGGACACACACACACACACTGACAGAATACACTATGGATGGACACACACACACACACACTGACAGAATACACTATGGATGGACACACACACACACTGACAGAATACACTATGGATGGACACACACACACACTGACAGAATACACTATGGATGGACACACACACACACACACTGACAGAATACACTATGGATGGACACACACACACACTGACAGAATACACTATAGATGGACACACACACACTGACAGAATACACTATGGATGGACACACACTGACAGAATACACTACGGATGGACACACACACACTGACAGAATACACTGTGGATGGACACACACACTGACAGAATACACTGTGGATGGACACACACACTGACAGAATACACTGTGGATGGACACACACACTGACAGAATACACTGTGGATGGACACACACACACACACACTGACAGAATACACTATGGATGGACACACACACACACTGACAGAATACACTATGGATGGACACACACACACACTGACAGAATACACTATGGATGGACACACACACACTGACAGAATACACTGTGGATGGACACACACACTGACAGAATACACTGTGGATGGACACACACACTGACAGAATACACTATGGATGGACACACACACACACTGACAGAATACACTATGGATGGACACACACTGACTGCGGTCTGGTCCTACTAAAAGGTTGACACAGAGGTGAAAAATATTCCTGTCCCGTCTTGCCAATTTTGCACCTGTACTGTCCTGTTCCCGCAACAGATCTATAACCCCGGAACGTTCCTGTCCCTTCCAGACAACAATCAATCCCGTCCTGTCCCATGCTCATTTATGCGCACAGAAATATAGTACCAGTCAAAAGTTTGGACACACCTACTCAATCAAAGGTTTTTCTTTATTTTTACGATTTTCGACATTGTAGAATAATAGTGAAGACACCAAAACTATGAAATAACACATATGGAATCATGTAGTAACCAAAAATGTGTTTTACAAATCAAAATACATTTTATATTTGAGATTCTTCAAAGTAGCCACCCTTTGCCTTGATGACAGCTTTGCACACTCTTGGCATTCTCTGAACCAGCTTCATGAGGTAGTCACCTGGAATGCATTTCAATTAACAGGTGTGCCTTGTTCAAAGTTAATTTGTGGAATTTATTTACTTCTTAAAGCGTTTGAGCCAATCAATTGTTTTAGCCAATCAGAAGATAGCCCTATTTGGTAATAGACGAAGTCCAAGAAACCACTACTAAAGGACACCAATCAGAAGAAGAGACTTGCTTGGGCCAAGAAACGAGCATGAGACAGGTGGAAATTTGTCCTTTGGTCTGATGAGTCCAAATTTCAGATTTTTGATTCTGACCAGCATGTCTTTGTGAGACGCAGAGTAGGTTAAATCTAGCCTTGGTTTCCTGTAGACAGACAAATCTAAGTTTTAAGTGTTCGGATCACAAAGAAGAACATTCGTGAGATGCAGAAAAAATGAAACGATGCTGGAGGAGACGCCATCTGTCAATCATGGTGGAGGCAATGTGATGGGGGTGCTTTGGTGGGAGATTTGTTCAGGGTAAAAGGGATCTTGAAGAAGGAAGGCTTTTCACTCCATTTTGCAACGCTATGCCATAACCTGTGGACAGTGATTAATTGGAGCCAATTTCCTCCTACAACAGGACAATGACCCAAAACACAGCTCTAAACTATGCAATAACTATTTAGGGAAGAAGCAGTCAGCTGGTATTCTGTCTATAATGGAGTGGCCAGCACAGTCACCAGATCTCAACCCTAACAAATTGACAACTAGAATGCCAAAAGTCTGCGAGGCTGTAATTGATACAGATTCTTTAAAAAAGAAAAGTTTGAAGGACACAATTATTATTTATAACTTTGTCAACGTCTTGACTATTTTAATTATTTTATTTTACCTTTATTTAACCAGGCAAGTCAGTTAAGAACATATTCTTATTTTCAATGATGGCCTGGGAACAGTGGGTTAACTGCCTGTTCAGGGGCAGAACGACAGATTTGTACCTTGTCAGCTCAGAGGTTTGAACTCGCAACCTTCCGGTTACTAGTCCAGCGCTCTAACCACTAGGCTACGCTGCCGCCCCTATATTTCCTATTCATTTTGCAAGGACATTTCTAAGTGAACCCAAACTTTTTACTACCGTTAAAAGTATGGGTTCACTTAGAAATGTCCTTGTTTTCCACGAAAACATACATGAAATGAGTTGCATATATCTAAAAATATATTTTTAAAATGATCCCAGCCCCCGTCCCCACAGGAGGCCTTTTGCTTTTTGGTAGGCCGTCATTGTAAATAAGAATTTGATATTAACTGACTTGACTAGTTAAATAAATGTTAAATAAAAAATATAAAAAAGATGAATGGATGATCTCCGCATTTGTGGTTCCCACCGTGAAGTATGGAGGAGGAGGTGTGATGGTGTAGGGGTGCATTGCTAGTGACACTGTCTGTGATTCATTTAGAATTCAAGGCACACTTAACCAGCATGGCTACCACAGCATTCTGCAGCGATACGCCATCCCATCTGATTTGCACTTAGTGGTAAGATCATTTGTTTTTCAACAGGACAACACACCTCCAGGCAGTGTAAGGGCTATTTGACCAAGAAGGAGAGTGATGGAGTGCGGCATCAGATGACCTGGCCTCCACAATCACCCAACCTCAACCCAATTGAGATGGTTTGGAATGAGTTGGACCGCCGAGTGAAGGAAAAGCAGCCAACAAGTGCTCAGCATATGTGGGAACTCCTTCAAGACTATTGGGAAAGCATTCCAGGTGAAGTTGTTTGAGAGAATGCCAAGGCTTCCTATTTTGCAACAAAGTATCCTTTACTCCTGCTGCCAAACATACCCTCGTAAAACTGGCCATCCTACCGACACTCTCTCTCTCGGCATTAAGCTATTGGGGTGGCATGCTCTACCTCTCTCTCTACCTCTCTCTCTACCTCTCTCTCTCTACCTCTCTCTCTCTACCTCTCTCTCTCTACCTCTCTCTCTCTACCTCTCTCTCTCTACCTCTCTCTCTCTACCTCTCTCTCTCTACCTCTCTCTCTCTACCTCTCTCTCTCTACCTCCTTTCCTCCCTCCGCATCTCTCACCTCTTCATGCTGACCCAGGAGGTGTCGAAGATGCCCATGAGTCGCAGCACCCCCTCCAGGATGTCTCTGATAACGTCAGGAGGCATCCTCAGGGAGCGGATCTCTGATAGAGACTCTGGCTTGATGTTCCCCACAGCTCGCTTAGCCTCATCCACCAGGGGCTACAGACACACACACAGATTAAACAAAGATCAGGTGTGTGAATGTGTCTGTGATTTGATGTTCCCTACAGCACACTCTGTCTTATCCAGGTTAAATGTAGGCCAGCTATGCTGTTGGACTATGGACAAAACCTGTGTTTGATTGTGTTGGTCAATCCAGTATCCTCTAAAACGACAGGTAAAACAACAGAGGTACAACAACAGAGGTACAACAACAGAGGTACAACAACAGGTACAACAACAGGTACAACAACAGAGGTACAACAACAGAGGTACAACAACAGGTACAACAACAGGTACAACAACAGGTACAACAACAGAGGTACAACAACAGAGGTACAACAACAGAGGTACAACAACAGGGGTACAACAACAGAGGTACAACAACAGGTACAACAACAGGTACAACAACAGAGGTACAACAACAGGTACAACAACAGAGGTACAACAACAGAGGTACAACAACAGGTACAACAACAGGTACAACAACAGGTACAACAGAGGTACAACAACAGAGGTACAACAGAGGTACAACAACAGAGGTACAAACAACAGGGGTACAACAACAGGGGTACAACAACAGAGGTACAACCGAGGTACAACAACAGGTACAACAACAGGTACAACAACAGGTACAACAACAGGTACAACAACAGAGGTACAACAACAGAGGTACAACAACAGGTACAACAACAGGTACAACAGAGGTACAACAACAGGTACAACAATATATATATATATATATAGGTAAAACAACAACAGAGGTACAACAACAGGTACAACAACAGGTACAACAACAGAGGTACAACAACAGAGGTACAACAACAGAGGTACAACAACAGAGGTACAACAACAGAGGTACAACAACAGGTACAACAACAGGTACAACAACAGGTAAAACAACAGAGGTACAACAACAGGTACAACAACAGGTACAACAACAGGTACAACAACAGGTACAACAGAGGTACAACAACAGAGGTACAACAGAGGTACAACAACAGAGGTACAAACAACAGGGGTACAACAACAGAGGTACAACCGAGGTACAACAACAGGTACAACAACAGGTACAACAACAGAGGTACAACAACAGAGGTACAACAACAGAGGTACAACAACAGAGGTACAACAACAGGTACAACAATATATATATATATATATATATAGGTAAAACAACAGAGGTACAACAACAGGTACAACAACAGGTACAACAACAGGTACAACAACAGAGGTACAACAACAGAGGTACAACAACAGAGGTACAACAACAGAGGTACAACAACAGAGGTACAACAACAGAGGTACAACAACAGAGGTACAACAACAGGTACAACAACAGAGGTACAACAACAGAGGTACAACAACAGAGGTACAACAACAGGTACAACAACAGAGGTACAACAACAGGTACAACAACAGGTACAACAACAGAGGTACAACAACAGGTACAACAACAGAGGTACAACAACAGGTGTACAACAACAGGTACAACAACAGAGGTACAACAACAGAGGTACAACAACAGAGGTACAACAACAGAGGTACAACAACAGGGGTACAACAACAGGTACAACAACAGAGGTACAACAACAGAGGTACAACAACAACAGGTACAACAACAACAGGTACAACAACAGAGGTACAACAACAACAGGTACAACAACAGAGGTACAACAACAGAGGTACAACAACAGAGGTACAACAACAGAGGTACAACAACAGAGGTACAACAACAGGTACAACAACAGGTACAACAACAGGTACAACAGCAGAGGTACAACAACACAGAGGTACAACAACACAGAGGTAAAACAACACAGAGGTAAAACAACACAGAGGTACAACAACACAGAGGTACAACAACACAGAGGTACAACAACACAGAGGTACAACAACAGAGGTACAACAACACAGAGGTAAAACAACACAGAGGTAAAACAACACAGAGGTAAGACAAAATAAACAACAGAAACAACAGATAATACAGAGATGTGAATGTGGGGACATGTATTGTAAGGGTATTCTGGTTGTATTCACCTGTACTTCTCTCAGCTCGTCGTCTATTTTCCCCTTCCTCTCTTCACACTTAGACACCTCCTGAGCAATCTTCCCTTTGATTTTCTCCATCTCAGTCTTCTGGTCACTGGCATTCTGAAACCCAGAACAAAGAGGGGAGGTGAGGAAGTGATGGAGTCCATTCTGGCTCAGGTGAAAGATGAGATAGAGAGAGGGAGACTGACTTTTCATAACCAATCATCGGAATCAAAAACAATATCACATTTCTACCACCTCATTCTCTCCCCTCATCCTCCCCGTCTCTTCCCATCCCTCCTGCCCTCAACCTCCTAATTTACCCCATCCCTCCTGCCCTCAACCTCCTAATTTACCCCATCCCTCCTCCCCTCAACCTCCTAATTTACCCCATCCCTCCTCCCCTCAACCTCCTAATTTACCCCATCCCTCCTCCCCTCAACCTCCTAATTTACCCCATCCCTCCTGCCCTCAACCTCCTAATTTACCCCATCCCTCCTGCCCTCAACCTCCTAATTTACCCCATCCCTCCTCCCCTCCACCTCCTAATTTACCCCATCCCTCCTCCCTTCAACCTCCTAATTTACCCCATTCCTCCTCTCTTCAACCTCCTAATTTACCCCCATCCCTCCACCTCACTGCCTCCTGTTTGCAGATACATGGGAGAGTTGTTTCTGCCCACAAGGACGCATCTGCCTCCAAATTACACACCCCAAACTCACACCCCTCATTCACAGACAGCTCAATTACAGTACCAGTCAAAAGTTTGGATACACCTACTCATTCAAGTGTTTATTTTTATTATTTTCTACATTGTAGAATATAGTGATGACATCAACACTATGAAATAACACATATGGAATCATGCAGTAACCAAAAAAGTGTAAACAAATCAAAATATATTTACATTTGAGATTCTTCAAAGTAGCCACCCTTTGCCTTGATGACAACTTTGCACACTCTTGGTATTCTCTCAACCAGCTTCATGAGGTAGACACATGGAATGCATTTCAATTAACACGCATGCCTTGTTAAAAGTTCATTTGTGGAATTTAATTCCTTCTTAATGAGTTTGAGCCAATCAGTTGTGACAAGGCAGGGTTTCTTCAAGTGCAGTCGCGCTATGATGAAACTGGCTCTCATGAGGACCCTCACAGGAAAGGAAGACCCAGAGTTACTTCTGCTGCAGAGGATAAATTCATTAGAGTTACCAGCCTCAGAAATTTCAGCCAAATAAACGCTTCACAGAGTTCAAGTAACAGACACATCTCAACATCAACTGTTCAGAGGAGACTATGTGAATCAGTTCTTCATGGTCGAATTGCTTAAAAAAAAAACACTACTAAAGGACAACAAAAAGAAGAAGAGACTTGCTTGGCCTAAGAAACACGAGCAATGGACATTGCTCTGAGATTTTTGGTTCCAAACGCCGTGTCTCTGTGAGAGACAGAGTAGGTGAACGGATGATCTCCACATGTGTGGTTCCCACCGTGAAGCATGGAGGTGGTGGTGCTTTGCTGGTGACACTGTCAGTGATTTATTTAGAATTCAAGGCACACTTAACCAGCAAGAGTGTACAAATATGCAAAAATGATGGCTACTTTGAAGAATCTCAAATATAAAATATATTTTGATTTGTTTAAAACTTTTTTGGTTACAGCATGATTCCATATGTGTTATTTCATAGATTTGATGTCTTCACTATTATTCTACAATGTAGAAAATAGTAAAAATAAAGAAAAACCCTTGAATGAGTAGGTGTCCAAACGTTTGACTGGTACTGAATGCCCTCCCTCTCTCTCTATGACTGAATGCCCTCCCCTCCATCTCTATGACTGAAGAGAAAGATAGTGAGATATCTTCACTAATGAACAGAGCTTTCCCCAATACATCAACCCATCAGGGAGAAGAGGAAAGTGGAAGAAACAGAAAACATTAGCTATGAAGAATGAGGACACACTCACTCAAGCTATGCGGTAGAGCGTAGCAGGTAGAGAGAAGGGCAAAGACACAGAGAAAGTTTGGATGAAAAGTTGCTGCAAAACCTTCGCCTGAAGGAGATGGAAGTCCCTGTGGGGACCCCTGTCCCAGTATATCACTGCCACATCACAAGCCAGACAACACACAAACACACACACACATTACAAACACACACACACATTACAAACACACACACACATTACAAACACACACACACACATTACAAACACACACACACACATTACAAACACACACACATCTCTGGGATCTGAGGCTGGCGGGCCATGCACGGTGGGCTTATGAATAATCAGGGTGAATTATGGGAGGAAAAATTAATAGCTGTCCGAGACAGAGAAGAGTGAGACAGAGAGACACAAATAGAGAGAAAGAAGCTGTTATTAGAATCTGCTCAGCAGTTGTCACGGAAACGGCTTGGCGAATCGTACAGACCAGGCCTGTCCCCGGAGGCTTAAAGAGTTGTCAAAGAGACTTGTCACACACACCTACACACAAAGACAGCTCATGCTCAGAGAAACAACTATACACAAATGTACAGATACACTCCAATGCGCTCGCGCTCGCGCTCGCACACACACACACACACACACACACACACACACACACACACACACACACACACACACACACACACACACACACACACACACACACACACACACACACACACACACACACACACACACACACACACACACACACACACACACACACACACACACACACACACACCTGCATAGAGGTGGTGATCTCCTGCAGGGCTGAGTCTGCCTCCTGCTGTTTGGTCCTCAGCAGAGTGCTCTGCTCAGCAGCCCGCCTCTTCAGCTCATCCACCAATGCCTTCGCTTCGTTCAGCTTAGACACGCCCGCCTGGGGGGGAAAGCCAACCACATCAGATGTCACAATTAGTTCTCATGATAGACTATATTTTCATTCAGCAGAGTGTTTCATCCTAAACAAGATAGTTTGTAATGTGTGTGTGTGTGTTTGTAATGTGTGTGTGTGTGTTTGTAATGTGTGTGTGTGTGTGTTTGTAATGTGTGTGTGTGTGTTTGTAATGTGTGTGTGTGTTTGTAATGTGTGTGTGTGTTTGTGTGTAGTTAACACATACATCTGCAAATGCACTGCTTGCTGCAGGGAGTTTGTATGTGAGCATTACTGTTAGTGAATGCTAAGTAAGTGTATATGGTGTGTATGTAGTGTGTGTGTGTGTGTGTGTTTAGTGTGTGTGTATATGGTGTGTATGTAGTGTGTGTGTGTGTGTGTGTGTTTAGTGTGTGTGTATATGGTGTGTATGTAGTGTGTGTGTGTTTAGTGTGTGTGTGTATATGGTGTGTATGTAGTGTGTGTGTGTGTGTGTTTAGTGTGTGTGTATATGGTGTGTATGTAGTGTGTGTGTGTGTGTGTGTGTGTGTGTGTGTGTGTGTGTGTTTAGTGTGTGTGTATATGGTGTGTATGTAGTGTGTGTGTGTTTAGTGTGTGTGTATATGGTGTGTATGTAGTGTGTGTGTGTGTGTGTTTAGTGTGTGTGTATATGGTGTGTATGTAGTGTGTGTGTGTTTAGTGTGTGTGTATATGGTGTGTATGTAGTGTGTGTGTGTTTAGTGTGTGTGTATATGGTGTGTATGTAGTGTGTGTGTGTTTAGTGTGTGTGTATATGGTGTGTATGTAGTGTGTGTGTGTTTAGTGTGTGTGTATATGGTGTGTATGTAGTGTGTGTGTGTGTGTTTAGTGTGTGTGTATATGGTGTGTATGTAGTGTGTGTGTGTGTGTGTTTAGTGTGTGTGTATATGGTGTGTATGTAGTGGGTGTGTGTTTAGTGTGTGTGTATATGGTGTGTATGTAGTGGGTGTGTGTGTATATGGTGTGTATGTAGTGTGTGTGTGTTTAGTGTGTGTGTATATGGTGTGTATGTAGTGTGTGTGTGTGTGTGTTTAGTGTGTGTGTATATGGTGTGTATGTAGTGTGTGTGTGTGTGTGTGTTTAGTGTGTGTGTATATGGTGTGTGTGTATATGGTGTGTATGTAGTGTGTGTGTGTTTAGTGTGTGTGTATATGGTGTGTATGTAGTGTGTGTGTGTGTGTGTTTAGTGTGTGTGTATATGGTGTGTATGTAGTGTGTGTGTGTTTAGTGTGTGTGTATATGGTGTGTATGTAGTGTGTGTGTGTGTTTAGTGTGTGTGTATATGGTGTGTATGTAGTGTGTGTGTGTGTGTGTTTAGTGTGTGTGTATATGGTGTGTATGTAGTGTGTGTGTGTGTGTGTTTAGTGTGTGTGTATATGGTGTGTATGTAGTGTGTGTGTGTTTAGTGTGTGTGTATATGGTGTGTATGTAGTGTGTGTGTGTGTGTGTTTAGTGTGTGTGTGTATATGGTGTGTATGTAGTGTGTGTGTGTGTGTGTTTAGTGTGTGTGTATATGGTGTGTATGTAGTGGGTGTGTGTTTAGTGTGTGTGTATATGGTGTGTATGTAGTGGGTGTGTGTTTAGTGTGTGTGTATATGGTGTGTATGTAGTGGGTGTGTGTTTAGTGTGTGTGTATATGGTGTGTATGTAGTGGGTGTGTGTTTAGTGTGTGTGTATATGGTGTGTATGTAGTGGGTGTGTGTTTAGTGTGTGTGTATATGGTGTGTATGTAGTGGGTGTGTGTTTAGTGTGTGTGTATATGGTGTGTATGTAGTGGGTGTGTGTTTAGTGTGTGTGTATATGGTGTGTATGTAGTGGGTGTGTGTTTAGTGTGTGTGTATATGGTGTGTATGTAGTGGGTGTGTGTTTAGTGTGTGTGTATATGGTGTGTATGTAGTGGGTGTGTGTGTATATGGTGTGTATGTAGTGGGTGTGTGTTTAGTGTGTGTGTGTTTAGTGTGTGTGTATATGGTGTGTATGTAGTGGGTGTGTGTTTAGTGTGTGTGTATATGGTGTGTATGTAGTGGGTGTGTGTTTAGTGTGTGTGTGTTTAGTGTGTGTGTATATGGTGTGTATGTAGTGGGTGTGTGTTTAGTGTGTGTGTGTTTAGTGTGTGTGTATATGGTGTGTATGTAGTGGGTGTGTGTTTAGTGTGTGTGTGTTTAGTGTGTGTGTATATGGTGTGTATGTAGTGGGTGTGTGTTTAGTGTGTGTGTATATGGTGTGTATGTAGTGTGTGTGTGTGTGTTTAGTGTGTGTGTATATGGTGTGTATGTAGTGGGTGTGTGTTTAGTGTGTGTGTATATGGTGTGTATGTAGTGTGTGTGTGTTTAGTGTGTGTGTATATGGTGTGTATGTAGTGGGTGTGTGTTTAGTGTGTGTGTATATGGTGTGTATGTAGTGTGTGTGTGTTTAGTGTGTGTGTATATGGTGTGTATGTAGTGGGTGTGTGTTTAGTGTGTGTGTATATGGTGTGTATGTAGTGTGTGTGTGTTTAGTGTGTGTGTATATGGTGTGTATGTAGTGTGTGTGTGTTTAGTGTGTGTGTATATGGTGTGTATGTAGTGTGTGTGTGTTTAGTGTGTGTGTATATGGTGTGTATGTAGTGTGTGTGTGTTTAGTGTGTGTGTATATGGTGTGTATGTAGTGTGTGTGTGTTTAGTGTGTGTGTGTTTAGTGTGTGTGTATATGGTGTGTATGTAGTGGGTGTGTGTTTAGTGTGTGTGTGTTTAGTGTGTGTGTATATGGTGTGTATGTAGTGGGTGTGTGTTTAGTGTGTGTGTGTTTAGTGTGTGTGTGTTTAGTGTGTGTGTATATGGTGTGTATGTAGTGGGTGTGTGTTTAGTGTGTGTGTGTTTAGTGTGTGTGTATATGGTGTGTATGTAGTGTGTGTGTGTTTAGTGTGTGTGTGTTTAGTGTGTGTGTATATGGTGTGTATGTAGTGGGTGTGTGTTTAGTGTGTGTGTGTTTAGTGTGTGTGTATATGGTGTGTATGTAGTGGGTGTGTGTTTAGTGTGTTGACACCACCATTCAAAACTTTTGGTTCTCATAGAAATGTCCTTGTTTTCCATGAAAACATACATGAAATTAGTTGTAAAATGAATAGGAAATATAGTCAAGACGTTATAAATAAGTTAAAAATAAGTAATTTTATATTGATTTCGTTAAAGAATCCTCCATTTGCAGCAATTACAGCCTTGCAGACATTTGGAGTTCTAGTTGTCAATTGGTTGAGGCAATCTGAAGAGATTTCACCCCATGCTTCCTGATGGGCACTTCTTACGTACCATACGGTCAAGCTGCTCCCACAACAACTCAATAGGGTAGAGATCTGGTGACTGTGCTGGCCACTCCATTATAGACAGAATACCAGCTGACTGCTTCTTCCCTAAATAGTTATTGCATAGTTTAGAGCTGTGCTTTGGGTCATTGTCCTGTTGTAGGAGGAAATTGGCTCCAATTAATCACTGTGCACAGGGTATGGCATGGCGTTGCAAAATGGAGTGAAAAGCCTTCCTTTTCAAGATCCCTTTTACCCTGAACAAATCTCCCACTTTACCACCACCAAAGCCCCCCCAGACCATCACCCCCAGACCATCACATTGCCTCCACCATGCTTGACAGATGGCGTCAAGCATTCCTCCAGCATATTTTCATTTTTTCTGCGTTTCACAAATGTTCTTCTTTGTGAACCGAACACCTCAAACTTAGATTTGTCTGTCCATAACACTTTTTTCCAATCTTCCTCTGTCCAGTGTCTGTGTTCTTTTGCCCATCTTAATCTTTAATTTTTATTGACCAGTCTTGAGATATGGCTTTTTCTTTGCAACTCTGCCTAGAAGGCCAAAAACCCGGAGTCTCCTCTCCACTGTTGACGTTGAGACTGGTGTTTTGCGGGTACAATTTAATGAAGCTGCCTGTTGAGGACTAGTGAGGCCTCTGTTTCTCAAACTAGACACTCTAATGTACTTGTCCTCTTGCTCGGTTGTGTCCCGGGGCCTCCCACTCCTCTTTCCATTCTGGTTAGAGACAGTTTGTGCTGTTCTGTGAAGGGAGTAGTACACAGCATTGATCTTCAGTTTCTTGGCCATTTCTCCCATGGAATAGCCTTCATTTCTCAGAACAAGAATAGACTGACGAGTTTCAGAAGAAAATGTATATAAACTTTTTTTCTACTGTATTATTGACTGTATGTGTGTTTATTCCATGTGTAACTCTGTGTTGTTGTATGTGTCGAACTGCTTTGCTTTATCTTGACCAGGTCGCAGTTGTAAATGAGAAATTGTTCTCAACTAGCCTACCTGGTTAAATAAAGATGTTCTAAACTAGCCTACCTGGTTAAATAAAGGTGTTCTCAACTAGCCTACCTGGTTAAATAAAGGTGAAATAATTAGATGTTTTTAAAGTTATTTGTTTCTGGCCATTTTGAGCCTGTAATCAAACCCACAAATGCTGATGCTCCAGATACTCAGCTAGCCTAAAGAATGACAGTTTAATGCTTCTTTAAACCGGACAACAGTTTTCTACTGTGCTAACATAATTGCAAGAGGGTTTTCTAATGATCAATTTGCCTTTTAAAATGAGAAACCTGGATCAGCTAACACAATGTGCCATTGTAACACAGGAGTGATGGTTGCTGATAATGGGCCTCTGTACACCCATGTAGATATTCCATTAAAAATCTGCCGTTTCCAGCTACAATAGTCATTTACAACATTAACAATGTCTACACTGTATTTCTGATCAATTTGATGGTATTTTAACGGACACATTTTCTTGCTTTTCTTTTAAAAAACAAGGACATTTCTAAGTGACCCCAAAATGTTGAATGATAGAGTATATAGTGTGTGTATATAGTGTGTGTATATAGTGTGTGTATATAGAGTGTGTGTATATAGAGTGTGTGTATATAGTGTGTGTATATAGTGTGTATATATAGTGTGTGTATATAGTGTGTGTATATAGTGTGTGTATATAGTGTGTGTATATAGTGTGTGTATATAGGTGTGTATATAGGTGTGTATATAGTGTGTGTATATAGTGTGTGTATATAGTGTGTGTATATAGTGTGTGTGTGTGTGTGTATATGGTGTGTGTATATAGTGTGTGTATATAGTGTGTGTATATAGTGTGTGTATATAGTGTGTGTGTGTGTGTATATGGTGTGTGTATATAGTGTGTGTATATAGTGTGTGTGTGTGTATATGGTGTGTGTATATAGTGTGTGTATATAGTGTGTATATAGAGTGTGTGTATATGGTGTGTGTATATAGTGTGTGTATATAGTGTGTGTGTATATAGTGTTTATTACATAAAACACAAGGAAGGGGTAACATTAAAGTATTAGAACATGAAGGACAAACACTACAGCATCAAGACACTATCAAACACGACAGCATCAAGACCCTATCAAACACTACAGCATCAAGACCCTATCAAACACTACAGCATCAAGACACTATCAAACACTACAGCATCGAGATACTATCAAACACTACAGCATCGAGACACTATCAAACACTACAGCATCGAGACACTATCAAACACTACAGCATCGAGACACTATCAAACACTACAGCATCGAGACACTATCAAACACTACAGCATCGAGACACTATCAAACACTACAGCATCGAGACCCTATCAAACACTACAGCATCGAGACCCTATCAAACACTACAGCATCGAGACCCTATCAAACACTACAGCATCGAGACCCTATCAAACACTACAGCATCGAGACCCTATCAAACACTACAGCATCGAGACCCTATCAAACACTACAGCATCGAGACACTATCAAACACTACAGCATCGAGACACTATCAAACACTACAGCATCGAGACACTATCAAACACTACAGCATCGAGACCCTATCAAACACTACAGCATCGAGACACTATCAAACACTACAGCATCGAGACACTATCAAACACTACAGCATCGAGACACTATCAAACACTACAGCATCGAGACACTATCAAACACTACAGCATCGAGACACTATCAAACACTACAGCATCGAGACACTATCAAACACTACAGCATCGAGACACTATCAAACACTACAGCATCAAGACACTATCAAACACTACAGCATCAAGACACTATCAAACACTACAGCATCAAGACACTATCAAACACTACAGCATCAAGACACTATCAAACACTACAGCATCAAGACACTATCAAACACTACAGCCTCAAGACACTATCAAACACTACAGCCTCAAGACACTATCAAACACTACAGCATCAAGACACTATCAAACACTACAGCATCAAGACACTATCAAACACTACAGCATCAAGACAATATCAAACACTACAGCATCAAGACACTATCAAACACTACAGCATCAAGACACTATCAAACACTACAGCATCAAGACACTATCAAACACTACAGCATCAAGACAATATCAAACACTACAGCATCAAGACCCTATCAAACACTACAGCATCAAGACCCTATCAAACACTACAGCATCAAGACACTATCAAACACTACAGCATCAAGACAATATCAAACACTACAGCATCAAGACACTATCAAACACTACAGCATCAAGACACTATCAAACACTACAGCATCAAGACACTATCAAACACTACAGCATCAAGACACTATCAAACACTACAGCATCAAGACCCTATCAAACACTACAGCATCAAGACCCTATCAAACACTACAGCATCAAGACCCTATCAAACACTACAGCATCAAGACACTATCAAACACTACAGCATCAAGACACTATCAAACACTACAGCATCAAGACACTATCAAACACTACAGCATCAAGACACTATCAAACACTACAGCATCAAGACCCTATCAAACACTACAGCATCAAGACCCTATCAAACACTACAGCATCAAGACCCTATCAAACACTACAGCATCAAGACCCTATCAAACACTACAGCATCAAGCACTAAGACCCTATCAAACACTACAGCATCAAGACACTATCAAACACTACAGCATCAAGACACTATCAAACACTACAGCATCAAGACACTATCAAACACTACAGCATCAAGACACTATCAAACACTACAGCATCAAGACACTATCAAACACTACAGCATCAAGACACTATCAAACACTACAGCATCAAGACACTATCAAACACTACAGCATCAAGACACTATCAAACACTACAGCATCAAGACACTATCAAACACTACAGCATCAAGACCCTATCAAACACTACAGCATCAAGACCCTATCAAACACTACAGCATCAAGACACTATCACACACTACAGCATCAAGACACTATCAAACACTACAGCATCAAGACACTATCAAACACTACAGCATCAAGACACTATCAAACACTACAGCATCAAGACACTATCAAACACTACAGCATCAAGACACTATCAAACACTACAGCATCAAGACACTATCAAACACTACAGCATCAAGACACTATCAAACACTACAGCATCAAGACACTATCAAACACTACAGCATCAAGACACTATCAAACACTACAGCATCAAGACACTATCAAACACTACAGCATCAAGACACTATCAAACACTACAGCATCAAGACACTATCAAACACTACAGCATCAAGACACTATCAAACACTACAGCATCAAGACACTATCAAACACTACAGCATCAAGACACTATCAAACACTACAGCATCAAGACACTATCAAACACTACAGCATCAAGACACTATCAAACACTACAGCATCAAGACACTATCACACACTACAGCATCAAGACACTATCAAACACTACAGCATCAAGACACTATCAAACACTACAGCATCAAGACACTATCAAACACTACAGCATCAAGACACTATCAAACACTACAGCATCAAGACCCTATCAAACACTACAGCATCAAGACACTATCACACACTACAGCATCAAGACACTATCAAACACTACAGCATCAAGACACTATCAAACACTACAGCATCAAGACACTATCAAACACTACAGCATCAAGACACTATCAAACACTACAGCATCAAGACACTATCAAACACTACAGCATCAAGACACTATCAAACACTACAGCATCAAGACACTATCAAACACTACAGCATCAAGACACTATCAAACACTACAGCATCAAGACACTATCAAACACTACAGCATCAAGACACTATCAAACACTACAGCATCAAGACACTATCAAACACTACAGCATCAAGACACTATCACACACTACAGCATCAAGACACTATCACACACTACAGCATCAAGACACTATCAAACACTACAGCATCAAGACAATATCAAACACTACAGCATCAAGACACTATCAAACACTACAGCATCAAGACACTATCAAACACTACAGCATCAAGACACTATCAAACACTACAGCATCAAGACACTATCAAACACTACAGCATCAAGACAATATCAAACACTACAGCATCAAGACCCTATCAAACACTACAGCATCAAGACACTATCAAACACTACAGCATCAAGACACTATCAAACACTACAGCATCAAGACAATATCAAACACTACAGCATCAAGACACTATCAAACACTACAGCATCAAGACACTATCAAACACTACAGCATCAAGACACTATCAAACACTACAGCATCAAGACACTATCAAACACTACAGCATCAAGACCTATCAAACACTACAGCATCAAGACCCTATCAAACACTACAGCATCAAGACACTATCAAACACTACAGCATCAAGACACTATCAAACACTACAGCATCAAGACACTATCAAACACTACAGCATCAAGACACTATCAAACACTACAGCATCAAGACACTATCAAACACTACAGCATCAAGACCCTATCAAACACTACAGCATCAAGACCCTATCAAACACTACAGCATCAAGACCCTATCAAACACTACAGCATCAAGACCCTATCAAACACTACAGCATCAAGACCCTATCAAACACTACAGCATCAAGACACTATCAAACACTACAGCATCAAGACACTATCAAACACTACAGCATCAAGACACTATCAAACACTACAGCATCAAGACACTATCAAACACTACAGCATCAAGACACTATCAAACACTACAGCATCAAGACACTATCAAACACTACAGCATCAAGACACTATCAAACACTACAGCATCAAGACACTATCAAACACTACAGCATCAAGACACTATCAAACACTACAGCATCAAGACCCTATCAAACACTACAGCATCAAGACCCTATCAAACACTACAGCATCAAGACCCTATCAAACACTACAGCATCAAGACCCTATCAAACACTACAGCATCAAGACACTATCACACACTACAGCATCAAGACACTATCAAACACTACAGCATCAAGACACTATCAAACACTACAGCATCAAGACACTATCAAACACTACAGCATCAAGACACTATCAAACACTACAGCATCAAGACACTATCAAACACTACAGCATCAAGACACTATCAAACACTACAGCATCAAGACACTATCAAACACTACAGCATCAAGACACTATCAAACACTACAGCATCAAGACACTATCAAACACTACAGCATCAAGACACTATCAAACACTACAGCATCAAGACACTATCAAACACTACAGCATCAAGACACTATCACACACTACAGCATCAAGACACTATCACACACTACAGCATCAAGACACTATCAAACACTACAGCATCAAGACAATATCAAACACTACAGCATCAAGACACTATCAAACACTACAGCATCAAGACACTATCAAACACTACAGCATCAAGACACTATCAAACACTACAGCATCAAGACAATATCAAACACTACAGCATCAAGACCCTATCAAACACTACAGCATCAAGACACTATCAAACACTACAGCATCAAGACACTATCAAACACTACAGCATCAAGACACTATCAAACACTACAGCATCAAGACACTATCAAACACTACAGCATCAAGACACTATCAAACACTACAGCATCAAGACACTATCAAACACTACAGCATCAAGACACTATCAAACACTACAGCATCAAGACCCTATCAAACACTACAGCATCAAGACCCTATCAAACACTACAGCATCAAGACACTATCAAACACTACAGCATCAAGACACTATCAAACACTACAGCATCAAGACACTATCAAACACTACAGCATCAAGACACTATCAAACACTACAGCATCAAGACACTATCAAACACTACAGCATCAAGACCCTATCAAACACTACAGCATCAAGACCCTATCAAACACTACAGCATCAAGACCCTATCAAACACTACAGCATCAAGACCCTATCAAACACTACAGCATCAAGACCCTATCAAACACTACAGCATCAAGACACTATCAAACACTACAGCATCAAGACACTATCAAACACTACAGCATCAAGACACTATCAAACACTACAGCATCAAGACACTATCAAACACTACAGCATCAAGACACTATCAAACACTACAGCATCAAGACACTATCAAACACTACAGCATCAAGACACTATCAAACACTACAGCATCAAGACACTATCAAACACTACAGCATCAAGACACTATCAAACACTACAGCATCAAGACCCTATCAAACACTACAGCATCAAGACCCTATCAAACACTACAGCATCAAGACCCTATCAAACACTACAGCATCAAGACACTATCACACACTACAGCATCAAGACACTATCAAACACTACAGCATCAAGACACTATCAAACACTACAGCATCAAGACACTATCAAACACTACAGCATCAAGACACTATCAAACACTACAGCATCAAGACACTATCAAACACTACAGCATCAAGACACTATCAAACACTACAGCATCAAGACACTATCAAACACTACAGCATCAAGACACTATCAAACACTACAGCATCAAGACACTATCAAACACTACAGCATCAAGACACTATCAAACACTACAGCATCAAGACACTATCAAACACTACAGCATCAAGACACTATCAAACACTACAGCATCAAGACACTATCAAACACTACAGCATCAAGACACTATCAAACACTACAGCATCAAGACACTATCAAACACTACAGCATCAAGACACTATCAAACACTACAGCATCAAGACACTATCAAACACTACAGCATCAAGACACTATCAAACACTACAGCATCAAGACACTATCAAACACTACAGCATCAAGACACTATCAAACACTACAGCATCAAGACACTATCACACACTACAGCATCAAGACACTATCAAACACTACAGCATCAAGACACTATCAAACACTACAGCATCAAGACACTATCAAACACTACAGCATCAAGACCCTATCAAACACTACAGCATCAAGACCCTATCAAACACTACAGCATCAAGACACTATCACACACTACAGCATCAAGACACTATCAAACACTACAGCATCAAGACACTATCAAACACTACAGCATCAAGACACTATCAAACACTACAGCATCAAGACACTATCAAACACTACAGCATCAAGACACTATCAAACACTACAGCATCAAGACACTATCAAACACTACAGCATCAAGACACTATCAAACACTACAGCATCAAGACACTATCAAACACTACAGCATCAAGACACTATCAAACACTACAGCATCAAGACACTATCAAACACTACAGCATCAAGACACTATCAAACACTACAGCATCAAGACACTATCAAACACTACAGCATCAAGACACTATCAAACACTACAGCATCGTGGTTGGATTAACAAGAAGTAAGGCTTTAATTTGGTGTATTATACTTGTGATTGTATGAAAGTTAAATATCTAAAATAATTTAATTTGGCGCTCTGCCATATCACCGGATGTGGCCAAATCGACCCCGTTAACGGGATTTGATCCCTAAGAGTTAACTCCTCTTGACAATTCAAAACTCTCTGAGGAGTAGCCGTTATTTACTATTTTACACCTGGGTTTGCTATACATTATTTTTTACCCATTTTATAAGAGAATTACTGAAATTGAAGAAGAAAAAAAAAACAGGCATTTATAAATAAAATCTTTACTTTATCAAATGCCTTTTCAAAATCCGCTATAAATGGCATTCCTGGCTTCTTACATGTTTCATGAGGTTCTATTATTTCTAGTAGTTGTCGTATATTATCTCCAATGTATCGTCCATGTCAAGAACCTGTCTGATCAGGATCAACAATACCTTGTAAAACCCTTATAATTCTGAGTGCTGAGTATTTTTGCATCACAACATTGAAGTGTAAGGGGACTCTATTTTTTTTTTAGATAGACCGGGTCTTTATATTTGCCATCTGGGTCTTGTTTTAATAATCGAGAAATCAGACCTTCCTGCTGAGTACCCGACAGACTACCATTTCTATAGGAGTAGTTAAAACAATATAACAATGGAGCTTTTGGTATATCAAAAAATACTTTTTTTCTCCATATTCCATCCCGTTTGCTTTATTTTTGTAATAGATTACATTAGATCTTTCTAGAATAAGTTCCTCCAGTTCTTCTTGTTGTTCCTCTAACTTATTGTATCTCTGTAGTATCCTTTTTATTGCCGTCTACCTGTACTATTAGTTCATGGATTTCCCTTGTTAGTCTGGTTTCTTTAGCCAGAAACGGCATTTTATTATTGATGAATATTGTGTATATGGTGTGTGTGGATATGGTGTGTGTGTATATGGTGTGTGTGTATATGGTGTGTGTGTATATGGTGTGTGTGTATATGGTGTGTGTGTATATGGTGTGTGTGTATATGGTGTGTGTGTATATGGTGTGTGTGTATATGGTGTGTGTGTATATGGTGTGTGTGTATATGGTGTGTGTGTATATGGTGTGTGTGTATATGGTGTGTGTGTATATGGTGTGTGTGTATATGGTGTGTGTGTGTATATGGTGTGTGTGTGTATATGGTGTGTGTATATTGTGTGTAATGTTGTGTGTGTTACCTGTAGATGTTGCTGTCTGAGAGTGAGCTGGCTCTGTTTGCTGCTGTAAATGGAGGTGTAGACGTGGAGGAAGGTCATGTACTGGCTGGGTGTGGCTCCATATTCTCTACAAGACTCATGGATCATCAGGAAGGAGCGACACAGATCACCCTGACCCGACGCTGGGAGGGACAAACGAGACAGAACATATCCACGAGTGACTAGCTAGTTTAGAATTAGTTCCCTATAGTCTGACTATGACTGACTAGGACTCAGGGTGGCAGGGATGTTTTCTTCTACCTGAGCCTTTTCTCTCGTGGCCTTTCTCTCCTCCACTCTTCTCCCCCTCTCCCTCCACCTTAGCCAGCAGCATCTCAGGGATCTGACAGGACAGCATCAACATGAAGGTTATGAAGGAGGACAGAGCAAATGACAATATTATAACCCCGTATGATGCCATGTTCTCATCCCTCCCTCCATCCTCTCCTCCCACCTTCTTCATGCTGCTCTCAGACCATCCGTCCATCCACTGAACGGAACACCTGCGGTAGAGAGCCGGGTTGCTCTCACAGCTAATGGTGAAGTTAGAGTTGGTGCAGTCCATGATCAACACTATGTGTAGGTTCTGCTGGATTCCTGAGAGACAAAGAGAGAGACAAAGAGAGAGACAAAGAGAGAGAGACAAAGAGAGAGAGACAAAGAGAGAGAGAGAGGGAGAGAGAGAGAGAGAGAGAGAGAGAGAGAGAGAGAGAGAGAGAGAGAGAGAGACAAAGCGAGGGACAAAGAGAGAGAGACAAAGCGAGAGACAAAGAGAGAGACAAAGAGAGAGAGACAAAGCGAGAGACAAAGAGAGAGAGAGACAAAGAGAGAGACAAAGAGAGAGACAAAGAGAGAGAGAGACAAAGCGAGAGACAAAGAGAGAGACAAGAGAGAGACAGAAATTGAAAGGGAGAGACACAGAGGGAGAGAGAGAGACAAAGAGAGAGAGCGAGAGAAAGAGAAAGAAAGAGAGAAATTGAAAGAGAGAGAGAGACAATGAGAAAAGAGAGAGAGAGACAAAGAGAGAGAGAGAGAGAGAGAAGAGAGAGAGAGAGAGAGAGAGAGAGAGAGAGAGAGAGAGAGAGAGAGAGAGAAGAGAGAGAGACAAAGAGAGAGAGACAAAGAGAGAGAGACAAAGAGAGAGAGTTAGAAAGAGAGGGAGCGAGACAAAGCGAGAGCGAGAAAGAGAGGGAGCGAGAAAGAGAGGGAGCGAGACAAAGCGAGAGCGAGAAAGAGAGAACGAGAGAAATTGAAAGGGAGAAAGAGAGAGAGAGAGACAAAGACAGAGAGAGAGAGAGAGAGAGAGAGAGAGAGAGAGAGAGAGAGAGAGAGACAGAGAGAGAGAGAGAGACAAAGAGAGAGAGAGAGAGAGACAAAGAGAGAGAGACAAAGAGAGAGAAAAAGAGAGAGACAAAGACACAGAGAGAGAAAGAGAGAGAGACAAAGAGAGAGAGACAAAGAGAGAGAGAGAGACAAAGAGAGAGGGATAGAGATGAAGGGAGAGACAAAGAGAGAGAGAGAGAGAGAGAGAGAGAGAGAGAGAGAGAGAGAGAGAGAGAGAGAGAGAGAGAGAGAGAGAGAGAGAGAGAGAGAGAGAGAGAGAGAGAGAGAGAGAGACAAAGAGAGAGACAAAGAGAGAGACAAAGAGAGAGACAAAGAGAGAGACAAAGAGAGAGACAGAGAGAGAGACAGAGAGAGCGGGATAGAGATGAAGGGAGAGAAACGAAGAAAAAGAAACAAAGAGTGTGTAATGGTTGGTGTACTGCTGTCCTTGTCCATTTACCCCCCAGCTGAAAGGCCAGTAGTTTAGTCAGAGGAACTCGGACGGAAGAGACATCTATTGATCTGATTCTGCAGTGTCTACAGAACAAACACAGGATCACAATAAACGCAGGGGAGGAGAGGGATGAAGTGAGAGGACGGGAGAGGGGGAGAGAAGATGAGAGAACCGAGGATGTGGAGATGTGCCGATGTGACCTTCAGCAAGACACTTAACCCTAATTGCTCCTATAAATCGCTCTGGATAAGAGCGTCTGCTAAATGACTACAATGTAATGTCATGTAGATGAGTAGCTAGATAGATGAGTCTCTCACGGTAGGCAAAGTAGTTGAAGAGGGGTCCGGTGAATCCGTCCTGCGATGCAGGATCTTTGAGAGAGGAGAGGAGGGGCTCCAGCTCCTCTGGGGAGTACAGGCCTGGAACCTCACCTACAACACACATATAACACGCACTGATCTCAGTACAGTACAGGACAGGCTCCAGGTCAGTACCTCATCTACAACACATATAACACTGAACTCAGTACAGTACAGGACAGGCCCCAGGTCAGTACCTCATCTACAACACATATAACACTGAACTCAGTACAGTACAGGACAGGCCCCAGGTCAGTACCTCATCTACAACACATATAACACTGAACTCAGTACAGTACAGGACAGGCCCCAGGTCAGTACCTCATCTACAACACATATAACACTGAAATCAGTACAGGACAGGACAGTACCTCATCTACAACACATATAACACTGAACTCAGTACAGTACAGGACAGGCCCCAGGCCAGTACCTCATCTACAACACAAATCACTTTAAACTGAAACAGTACAGACTCAGCACCTCACCTGGGATTTATGACACATGGTTTCATTTGATTTTATTCATCATCAGACATTGTGTATTCCATTTGTGTAGTTGTTTATATGCGACTGACCAGAGGACAGCAGGCTGTTGACCATCTCCAGGAAGGCTGGGTGGACAAACTGATAATCCTCCAGCAACAGCACCACCTGTTGGCCCTCAAGACCTGCCAGCTGCATCACCTACACAGACAAGAACACACACAGTCAGGTGTGTGTGATTTGCAGCACACTTTGCCTTGTCCAGCTTTGCCTTACACACACCAGTGTTTCCCCTATGATTTACTTTCAGCAGCAGTGGTAACGTTAGGGGGGGGGGGGGGGTCACCCCCGTGACACCATCTGAAATATTATTTTCCCTTTTCAAAAGTATTATCAGCTGTAGCCCAACTGATGCAACAAAGCAACTTTAAATAAATAGTCTGAAGCATGAGGTTGCCCATCTGCATTTACCTCATGGAAAAACCCCAGAAAGACTGAATGCATCAAATTCTACAAATATACCTTGTAACTTGTCATTTTTTCTGGATCAAAATGGGGCATAGAGGGTGAGCGTGGTAGGAGTGTGACAGTGGGCGTGGCCAATGGAGAGGTCTCCAACTGAACATTTTAGAGATCCTCCTCTTGGCCGCAGAGACAACATTTTGCTATTTTAAAGCACATTTCCTGCAATTCTACACATTTTGGCATTGGGCAGAGAGAAAAGGTGCCGTTTTAAAGCTAATTTCCAACAAATCTAGATATTTTGGCATGGGGCAGAGAGAGAATGTGCTGTTTTAAAGCCAATTTCCAGCAAACCTAGATATTTTGGAATGGGGCAGAGAGAGAATGTGCTGTTTTAAAGCCAATTTCCAGCAAACCTAGATATTTTGGAATGGGGCAGAGAGAGAATGTGCTGTTTTAAAGCCAATTTCCAGCAAACCTAGATATTTTGGAATGGGGCAGAGAGAGAATGTGCTGTTTTAAAGCCAATTTCCAGCAAACCTAGATATTTTGGAATGGGGCAGAGAGAGAATGTGCTGTTTTAAAGCCAATTTCCAGCAAATCTAGATATTTTGGAATGGGGCAGAGAGAGAATGTGCTGTTTTAAAGCCAATTTCCAGCAAACCTAGATATTTTGGAATGGGGCAGAGAGAGAATGTGCTGTTTTAAAGCCAATTTCCAGCAAACCTAGATATTTTGGAATGGGGCAGATAGAGAATGTGCTGTTTTAAAGCCAATTTCCAGCAAATCTAGATATTTTGGCATGGGGCAGAGAGAGAATGTGCTGTTTTAAAGCCAATTTCCAGCAAATCTAGATATTTTGCAGTGGATTATGCCATGTTGGTGGTCCTGTGTAGCTCAGTTGGTAGAGCATGGCGCTTGTAACACCAGGGTAGTGGGTTCGATCCCCGGGGCCACCCATACGTAGAATGTATGCACACATGACTGTAAGTCGCTTTGGATAAAAGCGTCTGCTAAATGGCATATATTTATATTTATATGTTCTTATGCTATCGGAGTGACTAAAACATAATAACACAATTAATGCCCCATGCCATGACATCTTTGGAATTTTTGATTCTCCCTGACTAATTTTGGTGATTGTTAGTTCTCAACGATCTTATAAAAACAGAAATAGGTCCATTATCTTTTCTACAAATGTTATATCTGGTTTTAGTAGTGAAAGTTAACACTGAAAAAGGTTTTCCATTTCAAAAAAGTTTAAAGAAATCAAATAAAAATAAGTCTACCTCGGCTCAACGAATACAGGGGAAACACTGCACACTAAAACATTAGGTCACAGAGACAGACAGACACAGAGGTATGACATCTTACGTTCTTCAGGTCATTGTTGAAGTGTTTGAGTGAGTATCCGCGGGAGATCTTGGGTGTGTAGAGTGTGTATCCATGCATGTGTGAGACCAGGCATGTGGCGGTGCGTCGCCCCACCCCGCTGCGCCCGGCCAGGAGCAGAGAGCCCCCCGGTCGACTCAGGACGCGGTCCACACGAGACACAAAGTGACACACCTCCCAGAACAACAGCAGATCCAACTCCCTGTTGTCACGTCCATATAGGACCGCTCCCTACAGAAGGCAGAGGTACATTAGTACACACACTCTCTCCCTGTTGTCACGTCCATATAGGACCGCTCCCTACAGAAGGCAGAGGTACATTAGTACACACACTCTCTCCCTGTTGTCACGACCATATAGGACCGCTCCCTACAGAAGGCAGAGGTACATTAGTACACACACTCTCTCCCTGTTGTCACGTCCATATAGGACCGCTCCCTACAGAAGGCAGAGGTACATTAGTACACACACTCTCTCCCTGTTGTCACGACCATATAGGACCGCTCCCTACAGAAGGCAGAGGTACATTAGTACACACACTCTCTCCCTGTTGTCACGTCCATATAGGACCGCTCCCTACAGAAGGCAGAGGTACATTAGTACACACACTCTCTCCCTGTTGTCACGTCCATATAGGACCGCTCCCTACAGAAGGCAGAGGTACATTAGTACACACACTCTCTCCCTGTTGTCACGTCCATATAGGACCGCTCCCTACAGAAGGCAGAGGTACATTAGTACACACACTCTCTCCCTGTTGTCACGTCCATATAGGACCGCTCCCTACAGAAGGCAGAGGTACATTAGTACACACACTCTCTCCCTGTTGTCACGACCATATAGGACCGCTCCCTACAGAAGGCAGAGGTACATTAGTACACACACTCTCTCCCTGTTGTCACGTCCATATAGGACCGCTCCCTACAGAAGGCAGAGGTACATTAGTACACACACTCTCTCCCTGTTGTCACGTCCATATAGGACCGCTCCCTACAGAAGGCAGAGGTACATTAGTACACGCACTCTCTCCCTGTTGTCACGTCCATATAGGACCGCCCTACAGAAGGCAGAGGTACATTAGTACACACACTCTCTCCCTGTTGTCACGTCCATAGGACCGCTCCCTACAGAAGGCAGAGGTACATTAGTACACACACTCTCTCCCTGTTGTCACGTCCATATAGGACCGCTCCCTACAGAAGGCAGAGGTACATTAGTACACGCACTCTCTCCCTGTTGTCACGTCCATATAGGACCGCTCCCTACAGAAGGCAGAGGTACATTAGTACACACACTCTCTCCCTGTTGTCACGTCCATATAGGACCGCTCCCTACAGAAGGCAGAGGTACATTAGTACACACACTCTCTCCCTGTTGTCACGTCCATATAGGACCGCTCCCTACAGAAGGCAGAGGTACATTAGTACACACACTCTCTCCCTGTTGTCACGTCCATATAGGACCGCTCCCTACAGAAGGCAGAGGTACATTAGTACACACACTCTCTCCCTGTTGTCACGACCATATAGGACCGCTCCCTACAGAAGGCAGAGGTACATTAGTACACACACTCTCTCCCTGTCCTACACAATACAAACACACACCGACACTGACCTTGTGTATGACCTGGCGTAGGTCGGCAAAGTCGAGGCGTCCCAGAGATTTACCGTGGGGAGGCAGGGACTGACCAGGGGCCATCACTCCCCCTCCCTCAGACGCACCCCACGTCACATAGAAACCATCTGCTGGGAGAAAATACACAGTTATACACACTGTTAAATACACACATCTATACACACACACACCTAACTACACACACAAACCCATTTCCCAGAGAACCCAACCACAGAGAACCCACAGTCATACAGTATATAGAGCCACTCTGTCGAGGGAGAGGAGCACTGGGATGTGTGCGTTTTACCTGTCATGTTGTCGAGTGCGTCGGAGCCCCAGTCACCTCGTATGACAGAGGAGAGGATGTTGTCAAAGGAATGGATGTCTTTAGAGGAGACCAGTCTGTCTCTGAACAGCCTCTTGGCCTCATAGGCTACCACCTCCAACACTGAGTCTGTTATATTACAGTTCCCTACAGACAAAGACAGGGGTTAATACACACTGGACAAAACATTAAAAACACCTTCCTAATATTGTGATGCGCGCATAACCCCCCCCACCCCTTTCCCTCAGAACAGCCTCAAAATGTTGGGGCATGGACTCTACAAGGTGTTCCACAGGGATGCTGGCCCATGATCACTTCAATGCTTCCCACAGTTGTGTCAAGTTGGCTGGATGTTCTTTGGGTTTTGGGCCATTCTTGATACACATGGGAAACTGTTGAACGTGAAAAACCCAGCAGCGTTGCAGTTCTTGGCACAAACTGGTGCCTGGCACCTACTAGCAGACCCCGTTCAAAGGCACTTACATCTTTTGTCTTGCCCATTGACCCTCTGAATGGCACACATACACAATCCTTCTTTAACCTGTCTCCTTCCCTTAATTTACACTGATTGAAGTGGATTTAACAAGTGTCATCAATAAGGGATCATAGCCTCCACCTGGATTCACCTGGTCAGTCTGTCATGGAAAGAGCTGGTGTTCTTAATATTTTGTCCACTCGGTGGACACTACTACATTATACCATACTACAAAAAGACACACAGCATCAAGACAGCTCAGTGTACACACAGTAACACACCAGAGAAGAGAGTTGAAGTGATGAGAGAGGGCGTTGTGACATACCGTGTAGAAAAGGTAAGCAGCCGGAGAGAGGAAGGAGAGAGGAGAGCAAAAAAACGATGAGTCATGGAAAAAAAAATAAGTTTGTCAGCAAACGCTTTTAATTAAAATTAATGATTGGACTCCCTATCACAGGGAGAACACATTGCAAGAGGGAGGGAGGGAGTGACAGAGGGAGAGATGAAGGAGGACAGAGAACGGAATGATGAGAGAGAGAGAGAGAGAGACGTGTGACAGAGGGAGCAGAACAGGGGAGAGGAAGAAAGAGATGGTGAATGCAGGAGACAGGGAGAGAACTACTGACTTTCAGAAGATATTCTGAAATATCCAACAGCAACTAGAATCAAAGGCCAGTACAGTATAAATTTAAGACCGTTACCAAATAATGAGACGTTTTTTCAAGGAGAAGTCAGCAACAACAGAGAAAACCCATGCAATTAGCAGTATGAAGTATTGCAGAAAGAAATTAAACTTTTTGGGGACAACTTAAAATGGGTCCCAAAAAAAGATGTGTGTAGTGCAAGGGTTCCCAAACTGTTTGGCCCGCGTCCCCATCTTTATACCCCACCTTGTAAAACAAGGTTACGTAATCAACGGCCAATGTTTATTTGGGCTATGACAGTCTATTACAAATCAGTCTGACAGTATTTTGTAGAGTAATTCAATCTGAATGCAGTATGGTTTAACGTGACTGAAATGCAGCAGAAAGGTATTGGGAAGTTCAGAAGAACATCAAGCGATAATGATATTTTTTCCCCGGGTCTGATTTAGTTCCTGGTCTTGTCCACTCTGTTCTGACGGCTTGTGGGCATAGTAGAGGGAAACAGGAAGTCCTAATGTGTTTTTAAAAGAGCCACGTGTTGGAAGAAAACAGAAACCATTCTGTTTATTACCGACGTATCTAGCAGCCACTGGAGGTTACTGAAATAACCCCGGTTCTATGAACCAAGCAAAATGAACCAAGGGGAAACCCTGGTGTGGTGATTGTGGTCTGACCGTGTGATTTAACAACGTGGTCTGACTATCTGACCACGTGGTTTGACCGTGCTGTTGAGGTTGACTCACCTGCGGACAGGTGGTATCGCAGCAGGCTGAGCACCCACTGGGTGAGAACACACGGAGTGAACAGGTAGTGACTGTGGTCATCCACCGTGAACTTCGCCTTCACCTGAGACCAGAGAGATAGAAATACACACACACACTCACACAATACAGCCACTTATTACACAGGTGTGTGTGTGGTTTAGATTTGCCTCCCTAAGAGTGAGGATTAGATATAAGAGGCAGTAAGTAAGTGCTGTGATAACAGCAGTCTAATCTAAAGCTGCTGCTTGGAAAGACTAGAGCAGCTTAACACTGAAGCTTTACTCTGATAACACATGAACTCCTCTGAGACAGCACACACACCTGTTCATAGACCTGTACCAGAGACCCTGCTAGCTGGTGTGTTTTCCCAGTGCTGGCCCAGGCTGCCTGGCTCCCAAGGCTCCTCTGGAGAACAGGCTGCAGGTACGCTGAGTAGATGGTCTGGAGCTGCTCCCTGTCTGGATAACTAGAGAAGAGAGCAAGTGTCAGTGTGTGTGTGTGTGTGTGTGTGTGTGTGTGTGTGTGTGTGTGTGTGTGTGTGTGTGTGTGTGTGTGTGTGTGTGTGTGTGTGTGTGTGTGTGTGTGTGTGTGTGTGTGTGTGTGTGTGTGTGTGTGTGTGTGTGTGTGTGTGTGTGTGGGTGGGTGGGTGGGTGGGTGGGTGTGTGTGTGTGTGTGTGTGTGTGTGTGTGTGTGTGTGTGTGTGTGTGTGTGTGTGTGTGTGTGTGTGTGTGTGTGTGTGTGTGTGTGTGTGTGTGTGTCAGTATGTGAGGAGAGTTGAGCAGCTCCTCGCTCACAGGGGGGGGCTGCCGCTCAAAATTGGCTCAATTCATTTAACCAACACCCATATCGTTTTTGTGACTGCCTGGACCTACCAATTGTTTTTGAAGTATTAAAATCAAACCATATGATTTGAATAAAAAGTATTATATAAACATGAAAGAGAGAATGTAAGCAGCGCTCATCATTTCAAATAGGCTACATGTCATATTAAACAGCATATAAACTCTCTAAATAGGTCAGGAGCCAGACAGGGAGACTAAGAAAGAACAGAAATGAATTATTTAGGCTATATTATTTCTATTATTTCAAGGCTCGAGCCTACAAAGAAATACATTGTGAAGCATTAGCGAGTGTGACACACTAGCCTGGTAGGGACATAAAGAGCTCAGTATTTAAACAACATTTGTTGTATTAAATCATTACAGTCTATAAATTTTGCATACAGGCTGTGACTTCCATAGAAGCCCACAGTCTCAGTCTACAGTGCCTTCGAATAAATGCTAAGAAACACGAGGCCAGTCTACGGTGCCTGGAGAGCCGGCCAGTAGTGGATAAGACCCTCTCCACACTTAGAGCTACTGGGGATGCTGAACAACCTTTTGACCCCTCTTACAGAGCTACTGGGGATGCTGAACAACCTTTTGACCCCTCTTACAGAGCTACTGGGGATGCTGAACAACCTTTTGACCCCTCTTACAGAGCTACTGGGGATGCTGAACAACCTTTTGACCCCTCTTACAGAGCTACTGGGGATGCTGAACAACCTTTGAACAACCTTTTGACCCCTCTTACAGAGCTACTGGGGATGCTGAACAACCTTTTACTGATGCCCCTCTTACAGAGCTACTGGGGATGCTGAACAACCTTTTGACCCCTCTTACAGAGCTACTGGGGATGCTGAACAACCTTTTGACCCCTCTTACAGAGCTACTGGGGATGCTGAACAACCTTTTGACCCCTCTTACAGAGCTACTGGGGATGCTGAACAACCTTTTGACCCCTCTTACAGAGCTACTGGGGATGCGAAACAACCTTTTGACCCCTCTTACCAGGCTGGGCATAGATGCAGAGTTGTTTTTTAAATTTTCCTATAGGTAGGCCTAAAGGTTTTTAGGCAAAATAACCCTATCAAAATGGAAAGTTCATTCAACGTGGGAATATGCCAGGCCAATTGGGCCAAAATTTACATTTACATTTAAGTCATTTAGCAGACGCTCTTATCCAGAGCGACTTACAAATTGGTGCATTCACCTTAAATCAATTATGGCCTTATTGTATAGATAATATAACAAATAATATAACAAAAATGAACTAAAATTTTAAGAGATCAGACTTTTAGTTTATAAATACTTTGCTACAATGACACACTTTGTTATCTACCTACCTTTTAGCATTTGCACGTAGTAAGTACACCCATTCATGAGATGTGTCTTTTCAGATTCCACAATGATTCTTTAGTTGTGGACATTACATCATCACACTCCCTCTCTTGCTATTGGTCCTCATGTTTTTAAGTCACCTTGATTTAGCATCTGTGTGTTTTATCAGTGTCTTTATGAAAATATTTAGTGAACTCCATGACAGTAGCTAAAGGAAGGGGCTATAACAACACACAAGTCGACCACAAATGCATGATGGGACAGGCGTGCCCTGAGCTCGAAAAGTGAGAGCTACAGGAGCACTACGGGAGTGAAATTGGAGTGGGAGAGAAGGTCGATGCTCCAGCCTTTGGGAATCTCGCTCCGCTCCAGTCAAATTGGGCACGCTCTGCTCCTCGCTCTGCTCCAGCTCACATACTGGTCTGTGTCTGTGTGTCCCTACTCACTCTATGGTGCAGATGCGCACAATGGAGGTGAAGCGAGAAGTGAGTGTGTGTCGTCCCACAGCGCCTCCTGTTGACATGGAGGCCACCACCTGGACGTTCTCCAGACCCACCCAATCCAGGTTCTCATCATAGAACCCATGGTACGTCAGCACCTAGAACACACAAGGGGGAGGGAGGAGAACTCTGTCACGTTATGACAGCTTGACTAATTTCTGTCTTACCCATCGATCAAGAAATAATGTATTTTCAGTGTTGTATTACATTGAGTTGTGTTGTGTTGTATTGCATTGAGTTATGTTATGTTGCATTGAGTTGTATTGCATTGAGTTGGGTAGTGTTATGTTGTGTAATGTTGTATTGCATTGAGTTGTGTTGTGTTATGTTGTATTGCATTGAGTTGTGTTATGTTGTGTTGCATTGCGTTGCGTTGTGTTGTGTTGCATTGAGTTGTGTTGCATTGAGTTGTGTTGTGTTATGTTGTATTGCATTGAGTTGTGTTGTGTTATGTTGTGTTGCATTGAATTGTGTTGTGTTATGTTGTATTGCATTGAATTGTGTTGTATTGCATTGAGTTGGGTTCGGTTATGTTGTATTGCATTGAGTTGTGTTGTGTTGTGTTGCATTGAGTTGTGTTATGTTGTGTTGCATTGAATTGTGTTATGTTATGTTGCATTGAATTGTGTTATGTTGTGTTGCATTGAATTGTGTTATGTTGTGTTGTATTGAATTGTGTTATGTTGTATTGCATTGAATTGTGTTATGTTGTGTTGCATTGAATTGTGTTATGTTGTGTTGCATTGAATTGTGTTATGTTGTGTTGTATTGAATTGTGTTGTGTTGTGTTGTATTGCATTGAGTTGTGTTGTGTTGTATTGCATTGAGTTGTGTTGTATTGCATTGAGTTGTGTTATGTTGCATTGAGTTGTGTTATGTTGTGTTGCATTGAGTTGTGTTATGTTGTGTTGCATTGAATTGTGTTATGTTGTGTTGTATTGCATTGAGTTGTGTTTTGTTGCATTGAGTTGTGTTGTGTTGCATTGAGTTGTGTTTTGTTGCATTGAGTTGTGTTATGTTGTATTGCATTGAGTTGTGTTATGTTGTATTGCATTGAGTTGTGTTATGTTGTATTGCATTGAGTTGTGTTGTATTGCATTGAGTTGTGTTGTATTGCATTGAGTTGTGTTGTATTGCATTGAGTTGTGTTGTATTGCATTGAGTTGTGTTGTATTGCATTGAGTTGTGTTGTATTGCATTGAGTTGTGTTATGTTGCATTGAGTTGTGTTGTGTTGTATTGCATTGAGTTGTGTTATGTTGTATTGCATTGAGTTGTGTTATGTTGTACAGTATTTGTTTGAAAAATGCATCTGGACACAGTAACATCTTTTTTGTTTCTCCTGGCTGATCTTTTGAGAACATTGAGAAATTTAAGGGGTGGCCTGAAACCTGAGAGGAATGGCAGCTAGAGGACTACATCCGCGCTGAGGCAGAGGGCTCTTAGTGAGGACGACTGGCTAATATCCTGAACTTTGTGTGGTGATCTTTCTGGAGCCCAGAGCTGCTGAGGCATCAGCCAAATGGCTTCTACACAGACGGGACGAGGAGAAGTCCAGAAGCTATAAGACTCAGGCTGGTTCCCTGACTTGATCTCTACAAGATCATCAGCAGTCTCCAACATCATCTACAATCCTTTGTCCAGCTCCCTTCACTCAAGCCATGAACTGACCCTCTCCATCTTCAGAGGACGCAGCTTGGCCTCGATTGGTTGTACCTGTCATGATATATTGCTTTTGTTTTTTTTGCTCTTGAAGTGCTTTGAGATTCGATGAAAAGCGCTACATAGATGTAATAAATGATTAGTTGTATTATTATTACTGTACTGTATTGTAGTTTGTGTTGTATTGTATTTAGTGTATTGTATTGTAGTGTATTGTAGAGTATTATGCTGTATTGTAGTGTATTGTAACGTGTTGTGCTGTATTTTTGTGTATTTTATTGTGCTGTATTGTAGTGTATTGTATTATAGTGTAGTGTATTGTATTGTATGTTATTTTAGTGTATTGTAGTGTATTGCGCTGTATTGTACTGCATTGAGCTGTATTGTAGTGTGGTGTATTGTAGTTTATGGTGCTGTATTGTAGTGTACTGTATTGTACTGTAGTGTAGTGTACGGTGATGTATTGTGCTGCAGTGTATTGTGCTGTATTGTATTGCACTATTGTATTGTAATGAATTCTGTGGTGTTGTACTGTATTGTAGTGTCTTGTGCGGTGTTGTACTGTATTGTAGTGTCTTGTGCGGTGTTGTACTGTATTGTAGTGTATTGTGCGGTGTTGTACTGTATTGTAGTGTATTGTGCAGTGTTGTACTGTATTGTAGTATATTGTGCTGTATTGTAGTGTATTGTTTTGTACTGTATTGTGCTTAATTGTAGTGTTTTATACTGTATTGCAGTGTATTGTAGTGTAGTGTATTGTGCTGTGTTGTATTGTATTGTAGTGTATTGTGTATTCTAGTGTTTTGTACTGTAGTGGTTTGTACTGTATTGTATTGCATTGTGCTGTATTATAGAGTATTGCATTGTATTGTATTGTGCTATATTGTAGTTTATTCTGTTGTATTGTAGTGTATTGTAGTTTATTGCGCTGTAATGTATTGTAGCTTATGATGTTGTATTGTATTGCACTGTATTGTAGTGTATTGTATGGTGCTGTATTCTAGTGTATTGTACTGTATTGTGCTGTGCTGTGTTGTACTTTATTGTAGTGTTTTGTGCTGTATTGTAGTGTATTGTAGATTATTGTATTGTAGTGTATTGTGCAGTATTGTAGAGTATTGCATTGTACTGTAGTGTACTATACTGCAGCGTGTTGTAGTGTAGTTTATTATGTTGTATTGTAGTGTATTGCAGTTTATTGAGCTGTATTGCACTGTATTGTATTGTAGTTTATAGTGCTGTATTGTTGTGTATTGTATTGTATTGTACTGCATTGTATTGTAGTGTATGGTGCTGTATTCTAGTGTATTGTATTGCACTGCATTGTAGTGTATTGTGCTGTATTCTAGTGTATTGTATTGCACTGCATTGTAGTGTATTGTGCTGTATTCTAGTGTATTGTATTGCACTGCATTGTAGTGTGCTGTATTCTAGTGTATTGTATTGTACTGTATTGTGCTTTATTGTAGTGTAGTGTGCTGTGTTGAACTGTACTGTAATGTTTTGTGCTGCATTGTAGTGTATTGTAGATTATTGTAGTGTAAGGTGCCGTATTGTAGAATATTGTAGTGTACTGTATTGTTGCGTGGTGTAGTGTATTGTGCTGTATTGGAGTGCATTGTGCTATATTGTAGTGTATTGTATTGTAGTTTGTTGTGCTGCATTGTATTGTAGTGTATTGTATTGTAGTGTAGTGTATTGTTTTATGATCTATTGTAGTGTATTGTAGATTATTGTAGTGTAAGGTGCCGTATTGTAGAGTATTGTAGTGTACTGTATTGTTGCGTGGTGTAGTGTATTGTGCTGTATTGTACAGTATTGAGTGTATTGTGCTATATTGTAGTGTATTGTATTGTATTATATTGTAGTTTGTTGTGCTGCATTGTATTGTAGTGTATTGTATTGTAGTGTATTGTATTGTAGTGTATTGTATTGCATTGTAGTGTGGTGTATTGTATTGTAGTGTATTGTTTTATGATCTATTGTATTGTTTTGTGCTTTATTGTAGTGTATTGTACTGTATTGTATTCTAGTGTATTGTGATGTTGTAGTGTGTTGTAGTGTATTGTGCTCTATTGTAATTTATTGTAGTGTACTGTATTGTATTGTGCTATATTGTATTGTGCTGTATTGTATTGTACTGTACTGTAGTGCATTGTATTGTTGAGCATTGTATTGTACTTTAGTGCATTGTATTGTAGTGTATTGCATTGCATTGTATTGTAGTGTATTGTATTATATTGTATTGTACTGTACTGTATTGTAGAGCATTGTATTGTGCTGTATTGTATTGTATTGTACTGTACTGTATTGTAGAGCATTGTATTGTGCTGTATTGTATTGTATTGTACTGTACTGTATTGTAGAGCATTGTATTGTGCTGTATTGTATTTTACTGTATTGTGCTTTATTGTAGTATACTGAATTGCAGTGTATTGTAGTGTAGTGTGTACCTGCTGTAAGAAGGCTATGAGGTTGCTGGTGCCCCACTTGTCAGGCTTGGGCAGGTTGATGTCTTTGAGGTAGAGGACCAGGTTCTCACAGTGTTTGGGTCTGTAGGCCCGTCCCGTGTTGGAACTGAGCAGCAGGCAGGTCTGACTGAGCTTCTGGAGGACGTGACGAGACGAGGTTTGGGCGCTACAGTGGACCACCGCTACCTGGGTGGAACGCAGCCGAGAGAACGCATAGCGCAACAGCATACTGGAGGAGAACACACAGACACACAAATTAACACATATTAACACACACTCACACATTAACACTCACACATTAACACACACACAACTTAACACACACACACACATTAACACACACATTAACACAGACACAGTGTTGGCAGAACATAGGCTAGATGCCAAATAGAGAAACCAGACCATAACTTTGAAGGAGGACATGAGTCATTATAGAGGTTAGATATCAGAGGATGAAGAGGAGATGACAGAGGAAGAGATAGGAGGGAGGAGAGAGGAGAATTAACTCTGTATTGAAAAGTGTTGATGCCGCAGGGGTCTGTTTAACCAAATTTGTGAGAAAAACCTCAGGGCGAGGGGGGACATTTTGTGAGGGTGCAAACTGAGATAGGATAATTGGGATGTGTGGGTCTGTGTGTGTGTGCGTGCCTGAGCACAGCAGTGGAAATTAATTAGATCTTTTTTCATCAGACAGGGATGACAAGCGTTTCCATGACGCCCTGACATTTCAGCGAGATTAGGGTTGTGGGTGTCATGGAGGGGGGTGGCTCAAGTGGAGTGTAAAAGCCAATCAGAGATGCCCTCCCTCTACTGGGTGCCCCAGGGATGACAGTAATGACTGTAGATTCAACAAGTCTCAGCCCCCCCCCCCCTCTGCCTACCCCTCAGTCCGCTGTGCTATTCTAAGAAAGGTCACGCCTTAAATAAAACATGCCTGGAAACATACGTGATCTGGCTAGAGTGTATTATACATCCTCTGTGTGTGTGTGTGTGTGTGTGTGTGTGTGTGTGTGTGTGTGTGTGTGTGTGTGTGTGTGTGTGTGTGTGTGTGTGTGTGTGTGTGTGTGTGTGTGTGTGTGTGTGTGTGTGTGTGTGTGTGTGTACATTTACCCCTTGCCACAGCCCTCAGGCCCCACCAGTATGAAGGGTTGTCTGTGCTGGGAGGAGAGCCAGTGGGAGAAGCAGTGCAGTCCTCTCTGCATGTCGGGGGTCTGGATGACGGGGAGTGTGTGAGTGTGTGTGAGCTCTTCCAGGCTGAGGCCGTCAGGACGTTCCAGAGTGTACACACACAGCCGGCCAGACTCAGGGTCATAGTAGGTGTCCAGGGGCTTCCTCGGGTCAGGAGGGCTCTCTCTAGCCCAGACCAGCACCTGCAGGGAATGCACACACACATACAGTGCTTTCGGAAAGTATAGACACACCTTGACTTTTTCCACATTTTGTTAGGTTACAACCTTGTTCTAAAATGTGTTAAATAGTTTTCCCCCCTCATCAATCTACAAACAATACCCCATAAATAAAAGGCTATATATATTTATTTTTTTGTTAGTTAATTTATATATTTAAAAAAAAACTTAAATATCACATAACTATTCAGACCCTTTACTCAGTACTTTGTTGAAGCACCTTTGGCAACTATTACAGCCTCGACTCTTCTTGGGTATGACGCTACAGGCTTGGCACACCTGTATTTGGGGAGTTTCTCCCATTCTTCTCTGCAGATCCTCTCAAGCTCTGTCAGGTTGGATGCACTGAGCATTGGCTGCACAGCTACTTTCAGGTCTCTCCAGAGATGTTTGATTGGGTTCAAGTCACGTCTTTGGCTGGGCCACTCAAGGACATTCAGAGAATTATCCCGAAGCCACTCCTGCGTTATCTTGGCTACGTGCTTAGGTTCGTTGTCCTGTTGGAAGGTGAACCTTTGCCCCAGTCTGAGGTCCTGAGCGCTCTGGAACTTTGCTCTGTTCATCTTTGCCTTGATCCTGACTAGTCTCACAGTCCCTGCCGCTGAAAAACTTCCCAACAGCACAATACTGCCACCACCATGCCGTAGGGATGGTGCCAGGTTTCCTACAGATGTGACGATTGGCGTTCAGGCCAAAGTTCAATCTTGAGTTTCGTCAGATTTCAATCTTGGTTTCGTCAGACCAGAGAATCTTGTTTCTCATGGTCTGAGAGTCCTTTAGGTGCTACCATAAAGGCCTGATTGTTGGAGTGCTGCAGAGATGGTTGTCTAGAGCTCTGTCATAGTGACCATCTGGTTCTTGGTCACCTCCCTGACCAAGGCCTTTCTCCCCCGATTGCTCAGTTTGGCCAGGTGGCCAGCTCTAAGAAGAGTCTTTGTGGTTACAAACTTCTTCCATTTAAGAATGATGGAGGCCACTATGTTATTGGGGACCTTCAATGCTGTAGATATTTTTTGGTACCCTTCCCCAGATCTGTGCCTCGACACAATCCTGTCTCAGAGCTCTACGGACAATTCCTTCAACCTCAATGCTTGGTTTTTGCTCTGACATGTACTGTCAACTGTGGGACCTTATATAGACAGGTGTGTGCCTTTCCAAATCATGTCCAATCAATTGAATTTACCACATGTGGATTCCAATCAAGTTGCAGAAACATCTCAAGGATGATCAATGAAAAAAGGATGCACCTGAGCTCAGTTTCAAGACTCATAGTAAAAGGTCTGAATATTTATGTAAATTAGGTATTTATGTTTTTATACATTTGCTCAAATATAGTATTGTGTGTAGATTGAGGATTTTTATTCATTTAATATATGTTAGAGTAAGGCTGTAACGTAACAAAATGTGGAAAAAGTCAATGGGTCTGAATACTTTCCGTAGGATGTTTATTAGTTGATTAATGGACGGATGGATGGATGGATGGATGGATGGATGGATAAATGGATGGATAAATGGATGGGTGGATATATGGATAAATGGATGGATGGATGGATGGATGGATGGATGGATAAATGGATGGGTGGATATATGGATAAATGGATGGATGGATGGATGGATAAATGGATGGATGGATGGATAAATGGATGGATAAATGGATGGATGGATGGATGGATGGATGGATGGATAAATGGATGGATAAATGGATGGGTGGATATATGGATAAATGGATGGATGGATGGATGGATGGATGGATGGATGGATAAATGGATGGGTGGATATATGGATAAATGGATGGATGGATGGATAAATGGATGGATGGATAAATGGATGGATAAATGGATGGATGGATGGATGCATGGATAAATGGATGGATAAATGGATGGATGGATGGATGGATAAATGGATGGATAAATGGATGGATGGATGGATAAATGGATGGATGGATGGATAAATGGATGGGTGGATATATGGATAAATGGATGGATGGATGGATGGATGGATAAATGGATGGGTGGATATATGGATAAATGGATGGATAAATGGATGGATGGATGGATAAATGGATGGATGGATGGATAAATGGATGGATGGATGGATAAATGGATGGGTGGATATATGGATAAATGGATGGATGGATGGATGGATGGATGGATAAATGGATGGGTGGATTTATGGATAAATGGATGGATAAATGGATGGATAAATGGATGGATGGATGGATAAATGGATGGATGGATGGATAAATGGATGGATGGATGGATGGATAAATGGATGGATGGATAAATGGATGGATAAATGGATGGATGGATGGATGGATAAATGGATGGATGGATGGATGGATGGATAAATGGATGGATAAATGGATGGGTGGATATATGGATAAATGGATGGATGGATGGATGGATGGGTGGATATATGGATAAATGGATGGATGGATGGATGGATAAATGGATGGATGGATGGATGGATGGATAAATGGATGGATGGATGGATGGATAAATGGATGGATGGATGGATGGATAAATGGATGGATGGATGGATAAATGGATGGATAAATGGATGGATGGATGGATGGATAAATGGATGGATAAATGGATGGATAAATGGATGGATGGATGGATAAATGGATGGATGGATGGATAAATGGATGGGTGGATATATGGATAAATGGATGGATGGATGGATGGATGGATAAATGGATGGGTGGATATATGGATAAATGGATGGATAAATGGATGGATGGATGGATGGATGGATAAATGGATGGATGGATGGATAAATGGATGGATAAATGGATGGATGGATGGATGGATGGATGGATGGATAAATGGATGGATAAATGGATGGATGGATGGATAAATGGATGGATGGATGGATAAATGGATGGATATATGGCTGGATAAATGGATATATGGCTGGATAAATGGATGGATGGATAGTTAAATGGATGGAGAGTTAAATTTACATTACATTTACATTTTACATTTAAGTCATTTAGCAGGATCCAGAGCGACTTACAAATTGGTGCATTCACCTTATGACATCCAGTGGGACAGTCACTTAACAATAGTGCATTAAATGGATGGAGAGTTAAATGGATGGAGAGTTAAATGGATGGAGAGTTAAATGGATGGAGAGTTAAATGGATGGAGAGTTAAATGGATGGAGAGTTAAATGGATGGAGAGTTAAATGGATGGAGAGTTAAATGGATGAAGAGTTAAATGGATGAAGAGTTAAATGGATGGATAGTTAAATGGATGGAGAGTTAAATGGATGGATAGTTAAATGGATGGAGAGTTAAATGGATGGATAGTTAAATGGATGAAGAGTTAAATGGATGGATAGTTAAATGGATAGTTAAATGGATGGATAGTTAAATGGATAGTTAAATGGATGGATAGTTAAATAGAGAGTTAAATGGATGGATAGTTAAATGGATGGAGAGTTAAATGGATGGACAGTTAAATGGATGGAAAGTTAAATGGATGGATAGTTAAATGGATGGACAGTTAAATGGATGGACAGTTAAATGGATGGACAGTTAAATGGATGGACAGTTAAATGGATGGACAGTTAAATGGATGGATAGTTAAATGGATAGTTAAATGGATGGATAGTTAAATGGATGGACAGTTAAACGGATAGTTAAATGGATAGTTAAATAGAGAGTTAAATGGATGAATAGTTAAATTGATGGATAGTTAAATGGATGGACAGTTAAATGAATAGTTAAATGGATGGACAGTTAAATGAATAGTTAAATGGATGGATAGTTAAATGGATGGACAGTTAAACGGATAGTTAAATGGATGGATAGTTAAACGGATAGTTAAATGGATGGACAGTTAAACGGATAGTTAAATGGATGGATAGTTAAATGG
Organism: Oncorhynchus gorbuscha; assembly: GCF_021184085.1. Lineage (NCBI taxonomy): Eukaryota > Metazoa > Chordata > Actinopteri > Salmoniformes > Salmonidae > Oncorhynchus > Oncorhynchus gorbuscha. Next base: position 44,211 of record NW_025744907.1, read on the forward strand.
ATGGACAGTTAAATGGATGAATAGTTAAATTGATGGATAGTTAAATGGATGGATAGTTAAATTGATGGAAAGTTAAATGGATGGATAGTTAAATGGATGGATAGTTAAATGGATGGACAGTTAAATGGATGGATAGTTAAATGGATGGATAGTTAAATGGATGGATAGTTAAATGGATGGACAGTTAAATGGATGAATAGTTAAATGGATGGATAGTTAAATGGATGGATAGTTAAATGAATAGTTAAATGGATGGACAGTTAAATGGATGGACAGTTAAATGGATGGATAGTTAAATGGATGGATAGGTAAATGGATGGATAGTTAAATAGATGGACAGTTAAATGGATGGACAGTTAAATGGATGGGTAGTTAAATGGATGGACAGTTAAATGGATGGACAGTTAAATGGATGGACAGTTAAATGGATGGACAGTTAAATGGATGGATAGTTAAATGGATGGATAGGTAAATGGATGGATAGTTAAATGGATGGACAGTTAAATGGATGGACAGTTAAATGGATGGATAGTTAAATGGATGGATAGGTAAATGGATGGATAGTTAAATGAATAGTTAAATGGATGGACAGTTAAATGGATGAATAGTTAAATTGATGGATAGTTAAATGGATGGATAGTTAAATGAATAGTTAAATGGATGGATAGTTAAATGGATGGACAGTTAAATGAATGGACAGTTAAATGAATAGTTAAATGGATGGATAGTTAAATGGATGGATAGTTAAATAGAGAGTTAAATGGATGAATAGTTAAATTGATGGATAGTTAAATGGATGAATAGTTAAATGAATAGTTAAATGGATGGATAGTTAAATGGATGGACAGTTAAATGGATGGATAGTTAAATGGATGGATAGTTAAATGGATGGACAGTTAAACGGATAGTTAAATGGATGGACAGTTAAATGGATAGTTAAATGGATGGATAGTTAAATGGATGGACAGTTAAACGGATAGTTAAATGGATAAGTAATGGATGAATAAATGGATGGATGAACAGATGGACAAACGGATGGATGGCTGGATAAATGGAATGACCGCCTCGTCTTACCTCCTTGGCGAAGTCCTGTCTTGATTTGAGGTTGAGGTTCCCGCCCAGCCCTCTGATGAGACTAACCACAAACTGACCACGCTCTGTCACTCCACTCAGGTGGGACAGACCATTCAACACTGTCCCTACCAGACTGGTCTCCACCACCAAGTCATTCTGACAGACAAAGAGAGACAGAGAGTCAGAATAGTTTTGAACACAAGATATCCAATCCACAACAATATATTTGGGATAAAACTCCAATTGGCTGGAGTATATTTGTGGTAAAACTCCAATTGGCTAGAGTATATTTGTGGTAAAACTCCAATTGGCTAGAGTATATTTGTGGTAAAACTCCAATTGGCTAGAGTATATTTGTGGTAAAACTCCAATTGGCTGGAGTATATTTGTGGTAAAACTCCAATTAGCTAGAGTATATTTGTGGTAAAACTCCAATTGGCTAGAGTATATTTGTGGTAAAACTCCAATTGGCTAGAGTATATTTGTGGTAAAACTCCAATTGGCTAGAGTATATTTGTGGTAAAACTCCAATTGGCTAGAGTATATTTGTGGTAAAACTCCAATTGGCTAGAGTATATTTGTGGTAAAACTCCAATTGTCTAGAGTATATTTGGGGTAAAACTCCAATTGGCTAGAGTATATTTGGGGTAAAACTCCAATTAGCTAGAGTATATTTGTGGTAAAACTCCAATTGGCTAGAGTATATTTGTGGTAAAACTCCAATTGGCTAGAGTATATTTGTGGTAAAACTCCAATTGGCTAGAGTATATTTGTGGTAAAACTCCAATTGGCTAGAGTATATTTGTGGTAAAACTCCAATTGGCTAGAGTATATTTGTGGTAAAACTCCAATTGTCTAGAGTATATTTGGGGTAAAACTCCAATTGGCTAGAGTATATTTGGGGTAAAACTCCAATTGGCTAGAATATATTTAGGGTAAAACTCCAATTGGCTAGAGTATATTTAGGGTAAAACTCCAATTGGCTAGAATATATTTAGGGTAAAACTCCAATTGGCTAGAGTATATTTGGGGTAAAACTCCAATTGGCTAGAGTATATTTGGGGTAAAACTCCAATTGGCTAGAGTATATTTGGGGTAAAACTCCAATTGGCTAGAGTATATTTAGGGTAAAACTCCAATTGGCTAGAGTATATTTAGGGTAAAACTCCAATTGGCTAGAATATATTTAGGGTAAAACTCCAATTGGCTAGAGTATATTTAGGGTAAAACTCCAATTGGCTAGAATATATTTAGGGTAAAACTCCAATTGGCTACATTAATCCAGTTGATGCTATTGATTATGACCAGAAGAGGGCAGTGTCCGTATGTATCACCTGTTTAAGCACCCAGTCAAGGCCTCTGTGGAAGAAGTCTCCCATCCAGTTCTCCAGGTTACTGCGACACTCATCAGGCTGACCCTTCAGCCACGACTTGACCAACGCGCTCACATCTGTGTCCTCATCACTACAGAGGGAAGAGAGGGGTTGGAACATGACTAGAACATGAAGAGGTTAACCGATCAAGGAGCACACATACAAAACACACACACAAACCTGAGAAAAATCATGCCCATGCGTGAGATTGTGGCTGGTGAGGCACAGCTGAGGTCGTGGGTCTCAAAGACAAAGTTGACATTGGGTCCAAACTGGATCCTCTCTCCACTGGGCATGGTCAGAAGACGGTTGTCATCCAACACAGAGTTCAACGACTCGATCCACTCTGGGTCTATGTCCCCGTCACAGATGATCCACGAGCTCACCTCTGGAACACACACAAGGCTAACATCAGGGCACTCCCCTTCAACATTGCAAATAGACTGTAGCTTCCATCAATGTCATTTGTCTGAATCATTTCCAAGCCCCATACAGTTGAAGTGGGAAGTTTACATACACTTAGGTTGGAGTCATTAAAACTCGTTTTTCAACCACTCCACAAATGTATTATTAACAAACTAGTTTTGGCAAGTTGGTTAGGACATCTACTTTGTACATGACACAAGTCATTTTTACAACCATTGTTTACAGATAGATTATTTCACGTATAATTCACTGTATCACAATTCCAGTGGGTCAGAAGTTTACATACAATAAGTTGACTGTGCGTTTATACAACTTGGAAAATTTCTGAAAATGATGTCATGGCTATAGAAGCTTCTGATAGGCTAATTGGCATCATTTGAGTCAATTGGAGGTGTACCTGTGGATGTATTCCAAGGCCAACCTTTAAACTCAGTGGCTCTTTGCTTGATATCATGGTAAAATCAGTTAAAGCTTGCAAAAACTATAGTTGTGTGGAGTGGTTGAAAAACAAGTTTTAATGACTCCAACATAAGTGTATGTAAACTTCCAACTTCAACTGTGTACACACACAAGTTCAAAAGTTTGGGGTCACTTAGAAATGTCCTTGTTTTTGAAAGAAAAGCTCATGTTTTGTACATTAACATAAGATCAAATTGATCAGAAATATATTGTAAATGACTTTTGTAGCTGGAAACGGCAGATGTTTATGAAATATCTACATAGGCGTACAGAGGCCCATTATCAGCAACCATCACTCCTGTGTTCCAATGACACGTTGTGTTAGCTAATCCAAGTTTATAATTTTAAAAGGCTAAATGATCATTAGAAAACCCTTCTGCATTTATCTTAGCATAGCTGAAAACTGTTGTCCGGATTAAAGAAGCATTAAAACAGGCCTTCTTTAGACTAGTTGAGTATCTGGAGCGTCAGCATTTGTGGGTTCGATTACAGGATCAAAATGGCCAGAAACAAAGAACTGTCTTCTGAAACTCGTCAGTCTATTCTTGTTCTGAGAAATTAAGGCTATTCCAAGTGAGAAATTGCAAAGAAATTGAAGATCTCATCAACGCTGTGTACTACTCCCTTCACAGAACAGCACAAACTGGCCCTAACCAGAATAGAAAGACTGGGAGGTCCACAATTTAGCAAGAGGACAAGTACATTAGAGTGTTCTAGCTTGAGAAACAGACTGCTCACAAGTCCTCAACTGGCAGTTTCATTAAATAGTACCAGCGAAACACCAGTCTAAACGTCAACAGTGAAGAGGCGACTCCAGGATGCTGGCCTTCTAGGCAGAGTTGCAAAGAAAAAGCCATATCTAAGACTGGCCAATAAAAAAAAAAAGATTAAGATGGGCAAAAGAACACAGACACTGGACAGAGGAAGATTGGGAAAAAGTGTTATGGACAGACGAATCTACGTTTGAGGTGTTCGGTTCACAAAGAAGAACATTCGCGAGACACAGATTATTTTTTAAAGATGCTGGAGGAGTGCTTGACGCCATCTGTCAAGCATGGTGGAGGCAATGTGATGGTCTGGGGGTGATGGTCTGGGGGTGCTTTGGTGGTGGTAAAGTGGGAGATTTGTTCAGGGTAAAAGGGATCTTGAGAAGGAAGGCTATCACTCCATTTTGCAACGCTATGCCATAACCTGTGGACAGTGATTAATTGGAGCCAATTTCCTCCTACAACAGGACAATATAAACTATGCAAGAACTCTCTGTCTATAATGGAGTGGCCAGCACAGTCACCGGATCTCAACCCTATTGAGTTGTTGTGGGAGCAGCTTGACCGTATGGTACATAAGAAGTGCCCATCAAGCCAATCCAACTGGTGGGAGGAGCTTCAGGAAGCATGGGGTGAAATCTCTTCAGATTACCTCAAAAAATTAACAACTAGAACTCCAAATGTCTGCAAGGCTGTAATTGCTGCAAATGGATGATTATTTGATGAAATAAAAGTTTTAAGGACACAATTATTATTTCAAATAAAAATCATTATTTATAACCTTGTCAACATCTTGACTATTACATTTACATTTAAGTCATTTAGCAGACGCTCTTATCCAGAGCGACTTACAAATTGGACCATGACCATGGACTATATTTCCTATTCATTTTGTAACACATTTCAAATTAAATCAATTGGATTGCGCCGAATACAACACACATTACAGTGAAATGCTTACTTACGAGTCCCTAACCAACAATGCAGTTTAAAAATAATAATAATCAAGAAATGAATACGGACGGATGAGAATAAGAAATACATTTACATTACATTTAAGTCATTTAGCAGACGCTCTTATCCAGAGCGACTTACAAATTGGATAAAAGTAAAAGTAACAAGTAATTAAAGAGCAGCAGTAAAATAACAATGGCGAGACTATATACAGAGGGGTACTGGTACAGAGTCAATGTGCAGGGGCACCGGTTAGTTGAGGTAATATGTACATGTGGATAGAGTTATTAAAGTGACTATGCATAGATGATAAACAGAGGATAACAACAGAGAGTAGCAGCGGTGTAAAAGGGAGGGGGGGAAATGTAAATAGTCTGGGTCGCCATTTGATTAGGTGTTCAGGAGTCTTATGGCTTGGGGGTAGAAGCTGTTTAGAGGTCTCTTGGACCGAAACTTGGCGCTCTGGTACCGCTTGCCATGAGGTAGCAGAGAGAGAGCAGTATAGGACTAAGGTGGCTGGAGCCTTCTGACACCGACTTGTATAGAGGTCCGTAATGGCAGGGAGCTTAGCCCCAGTGATGTATTGGGCCGTTCGCACTACCCTCTGTAGTGCCTTGCAGTCAGAAGCCGAGCGATTGCCATACCAGGCAGTGATGCAACCAGTCATGATGCTCTCGATGGCGCAGCTGTAGAACCTTTTGAGGATCTGAGGACCCATGCCAAATCTTTTCAGTCTCCTGAGGGGGAATAGGTTTTGTCGTGCCCTCTTCACGACTGTCTTGGTGTGTTTGGACAATGTTAGTTTGTTGGTGTTGTGGACACCAAGGAACTTAAAGCTCTCAACCTGCTCCACTGCAGCCCCATCAATGAGAATGGGGGCATGCTCTCTCCTCTTTTTCCTGTAGTCCACAATTATCTCCTTTGTCTTGATCACGTTGAGGGAGGGGTTGTTGTCCTGGCACCACGCCAGGTCTCTGACTTCCTCCCTACAGGCTGTCACTGTTGTGTCATTGGCAAAATTAATAACGGTGTTGAAGTCGTATCTGGCCGTGCAGACATGAGTGAACAGGGAGTACAGGAGGGGCTGAGGGGCCCTGTGTTGAGGAAAGCGTTCTCACATAGGTGTTCCTTTTGTCCAGGTGGGAAAGGGCAGTGTGGAGTGCAATAGAGATGGTATCATCTGTGGATCTGTTGGAACGGTATGTAAATAGGAGTGGGTGTAGGGTTTCTGGGATAATGGTGTTGATGTGAGCCATGACCAGCCTTTCAAAGCACTTCATGGCTACAGACGTGTGCTACGGGTTGGTAGTCATTTAGGCAGGTTACCTTAGTGTTCTTGGGCACAGGCATTATGGTGGTCTGCTTAAAACATAATGGTATTATAGACTCGGACAGGGAGAGGTTGAAAATGTCAGTGAAGACACTTGCCAGGTGGCCAGAACAAGCTCGGAGTACACGTCCTGGTAATCGGTCTGGCTCTGCGGCCTTGTTGACCTATTTAAAGGTCTTACTCACATTGGCTGCGGAGAGCGTGATCACACAGTCTTCCGGTACAGCTGGTGTTCTCATACATGTTTCAGTGTTATTTGCCCCAAAGCGAGCATAGAAGTAGTTTAGCTCGTCTGGTAGGCTCGTGTAACTGGGCAGCTCTCGGCTGTGCTTCCCTTTCTATTCTGTAATGGTTTGCAAGCCCTGCCACATCCAACGAGAGTCAGAGCCAGTGTAGTACGAATCGATCTTAGTCCTGTATTGACGCGTTGCCTGTTTGGTGGTTCGTCAGAGGGCATAGCGGGATTTCTTATAAGCTTCCGGGTTAGAGTCCCACTCCTTGAAAGTGGCAGCTCTAGCCTTTAGCTCAGTGCGGATGTTGCCTGTAATCCATGGCTTCTGGTTGGAGTATGTACGTACAGTCACTGTGGGGACGATGTCATCGATGCACTTATTGATGAAGCCAATGACTGATGCGGTGTACTCCATTGGCCATGTGATGTGGTGTATTCCATACTCCAATGCCATTGGAGGAATCCCGGAACTATTCCAGTCTGTGATAGCAAAACAGTCCTGTAGCTTAGCATCTACTTCATCTGACCACTTTTTTTATTGACCGAGTCACTGGAGCTTCCTGCTTTCATTTTTGATGGAAGCAGGAATCAGGAGGATAGAATTATGGTCAGATTTGCCAAATGGAGGGCGAGGGAGAGCTTTGTATCAGTCTCTGCGTGTGGAGTGAAGGTGGTCCAGAGTTTTTTAAATATGGTTGCACATTTAACAAGCTGATAGAAATTTGGTAAAACTGATTTAATTTTCCCTGGATTAAAGTCCCCGGCTACTAGCCGCGCCGCCTCTGGGTGAGCGTTTCCTTGTTTGCTTATGGCGGAACACAGCTCATTCAGTGCTGTCTTAGTGCCAGCCTCTGACTGTGGTGCCATGTAGACAGCTACGAAAAATACAGATGAAAACTCTCTAGGTAGGTAGTATGGTTTACAGTTTATCATGAGATACTCTACCTCAGGTGAGCAACAGCTTGAGACTTCCTTAGATATCGTGCACCAGCTGTTATTTACAACAATACATAGTCCACCGCCCCTTGTCTTACCAGACACCGCTGTTCTATCCTGCTGGTACAGCGTATAACCAGCCAGCTGTTATTTACAACAATACATAGTCCACCGCCCCTTGTCTTACCAGACACCGCTGTTCTATCCAGCTGGTACAGCGTATAACCAGCCAGCTGTATGTTGATAGTGTCGTCATTCAGCTACGACTCAGTGAAGCATAAGATATTCGTTTTGAATGTCCAGTTAGTAGTTTAATCTTCCGCGTATGTCAGCGATTTTATTCTCCAAAGATTGCACGTTTGCAAGCAGAATGGAAGGAAGTGGGAGTTTATTCGATCGCCTACAGTGGCTTTCGAAAGTATTCACCCCTGTGGCATTTTTCCTATTTTGTTGCCTTATAACCTGGAATTAAAATACATTTTTGGGGGGGGGCTTTGTATCTTTTTATTTACACATCTTCTGGCCACTCTTCCGTAAAGCCCAGCTCTGTGGAGTGTACGGCTTAAAGTGGTCCTACGGACAGATACTCCAATCTCCTCTGTGGAGCTTTGCAGCTCCTTCAGGGTTATCTATGGTCTCTTTGTTGCCTCTCTGATTAATGCCATCCTTGCCTGGTCTGTGAGATTTGGTGGGCGGCCCTCTCTTGGCAGGTTTCTTGTGGTGCTATATTCCTTCCATTTTTTAAATAATGGATTTAAATGGTGCTCCGTGGGATGTTCAAAGTTTCTGATATTTTGTTTATAACCCAACCCGATCTTTACTTCTCCACAACTTTGTCCCTGACCTGTTTGGAGAGCTCCTTGGTCTTCATGGTGCCGCTTGATTGGTGGTGCCCCTTGCTTAGTGGTGTTGCAGACTCTGGGGCCTTTCAGAACAGTTGTATGTATACTCAGATCATGTGACACTTAGATTGCGCAAAGGTGGACTAATTATGTGACTCTGAAGGTAATTGTTGCACCAGGTTGTAATGCAACAAAATAGGGAAAAAGCCAAGGGGATGACTACTTCTGCAAGGCACTGTAAGAATTCTCAGAAGGCCCGCCCTTTGCCCCCTTTTTCTCCGCCTCCTCTTCACGCAAATGACGGGGATCTGGGCCTGTTCCCGAGAAAGCAGTATACCGTTCACGTCGGGCTCGTCAGACTCGTTAAAGGGAAAAAGGATTCTGCCAGTCCGTGGAGAGTAATCGGTCGTAAGAGACGGTAGCGGGAAAAAAAAAGAGTTCCAAAACACATAAATAAACAAACACAATCGGTTGAGGACACGTAAAACGTCTGCCTTCTTCGGCGCCATTATTACTTCATGTATGTTTTCATGGAAAACAAGGACATTTCTAAGTGACCCCAAACTTTTGAACGGTAGTGTGTAAATATATATATACACAATTTTCTAAGAATATTATTATATTACTGATGAATTAACTGTGACTTTTCAGATCACCCAGCAGTGCTATTTGCAGAGTTAGCTCCAGGTAAATGTTGCAATTCTTCAGCCATTCCTGGACCTGCGACCAAAAACTAGCTTCATATGGACACTACCAAAACAAATGATCTAATGAGTATCTCTTCGCAGCAGAATCTGCAGAGCTGGGATAGTTGTGTTCCCCATGTGCAGTACATAACATTCTACTGTTTGCAAGAATTTTGTATAATATATTTTTTTAAACTACGTTTTGATCCGGCTTCATTCTGTGCATCAGCTCATAAACCATGTGCCATGGAATCGGTACATTGAAAATCTCTTCCCAACTACTTTGCAGTCTGTATGGCTGTAAGCTGGAAGTTTTTGGTCCTTAAATTAAACTGGTATACTTTTTATTCATCACAGTTTTTCTTTAACCAATCTTGGTCTTTAATGCAGGTCCGACAGACAAGCTCCTTACATTCTCGCCCTTCCACTTAATGCTGCATTACTTGGTTGTAATCTTGGTCTTTAATGCAGGTCCGACAGACAAGCTCCTTACATTCTCGCCCTTCCACTTAATGCTGCATTACTTGGTTGTAATCTTGGTCTTTAATGCAGGTCCGACAGACAAGCTCCTTACATTCTCGCCCTTCCACTTAATGCTGCATTACTTGGTTGTAATCTTGGTCTTTAATGCAGGTCCGACAGACAAGCTCCTTACATTCTCGCCCTTCCACTTAATGCTGCATTACTTGGTTGTAATCTTGGTCTTTAATGCAGGTCCGACAGACAAGCTCCTTACATTCTCGCCCTTCCACTTAATGCTGCATTACTTGGTTGTAATCTTGGTCTTTAATGCAGGTCCGACAGACAAGCTCCTTACATTCTCGCCCTTCCACTTAATGCTGCATTACTTGGTTGTAATCTTGGTCTTTAATGCAGGTCCGACAGACAAGCTCCTTACATTCTCGCCCTTCCACTTAATGCTGCATTACTTGGTTGTAATCTTGGTCTTTAATGCAGGTCCGACAGACAAGCTCCTTACATTCTCGCCCTTCCACTTAATGCTGCATTACTTGGTTGTAATCTTGGTCTTTAATGCAGTTCCGACAGACAAGCTCCTTACATTCTCGCCCTTCCACTTAATGCTGCATTACTTGGTTGTAATCTTGGTCTTTAATGCAGGTCCGACAGACAAGCTCCTTACATTCTCGCCCTTCCACTTAATGCTGCATTACTTGGTTGTAATCTTGGTCTTTAATGCAGGTCCGACAGACAAGCTCCTTACATTCTCGCCCTTCCACTTAATGCTGCATTACTTGGTTGTAATCTTGGTCTTTAATGCAGGTCCGACAGACAAGCTCCTTACATTCTCGCCCTTCCACTTAATGCTGCATTACTTGGTTGTAATCTTGGTCTTTAATGCAGGTCCGACAGACAAGCTCCTTACATTCTCGCCCTTCCACTTAATGCTGCATTACTTGGTTGTAATCTTGGTCTTTAATGCAGGTCCGACAGACAAGCTCCTTACATTCTCGCCCTTCCACTTAATGCTGCATTACTTGGTTGTAATCTTGGTCTTTAATGCAGGTCCGACAGACAAGCTCCTTACATTCTCGCCCTTCCACTTAATGCTGCAATTACTTGGTTGTAATCTTGGTCTTTAATGCAGGTCCGACAGACAAGCTCCTTACATTCTCGCCCTTCCACTTAATGCTGCAATTACTTGGTTGTAATCTTGAATAGAGCAGACATTTCGGTATATTTTTGTTAGCTGCATGTGTGACAACTCAACCAATACTATTTATGATATAATTTACAAAGATTATATTATCCCCCCACCCCAAAATAATGTTTTTTCATCAATTAGTGTATTTGAGTTTAACCAGAATATATGTGCCTTATTTTCTGGTGAATTAAACTGATATTACAACCAACTTTCAACGTTCTTGTTTATCTTTCACCAACTTCTATCTAATAAGGCTATGGTTGTGTTGTGGTTGTTTCCTGGTAGTGGTTCTTACCCTGTGGTTCTCTCACCACCTGCCTGGCGCTGTTTGTGAGCACCCCGTCAGTCCACTCCCTAGTGTCCATGTCTATGTGACCCAGCAGCTGCTGGCGGGGCATGGCTTTAGGGTTCACTGTATACTGCTTCACCTAAACACAACATAACAGCATTCAGGACAGGCAGGGACAAAATCAGTGGTCAGTGGCTGAATCTTAATGACATTATTTTATTGTTTTTGACCAACTTTTTCTCCACAATTTAGATCTTGTCTCATCACTGCAACTCCCCAACAGGCTCGGGAGGCGAAGTTCCAGTCATGCGTCCTCCGAAACATGATAAACCAAACCACACTTCTTAACACCCGCCCGCTTAACCCGGAAGCCAGCCGCACCAATATGTCAGAGGAAACACTGTTCAACTGACGAGCGAGGTCAGCCTGCAGGCACCTGGCCTGCCACAAGGAGTCGCTAGAGCGCGATGAGCCATGTAAAGCCCCCCCCCCTAACCCAGATGACGCTGGGCCAACTGTGCGCTGCCCTAACCGACCAACCCTCCATCCATCCCTCCATCCATCCCTACATCAATCTAACCCGATCACGGTCAGTTGTAATACAGTGCCTTAGACCGCTGAGCCATTCTTGAGGCCACTCAAATTACATTCCATTAGTAGTTGGAATGTCACATGAATAAAACACGAATATGATTATGATTAATGATAACTAGGGCGCAGAGCCATGGGAGTGTAACAATAAAAGGATAGTGATTATCATGATTAATCAGGTGTGTACTCACCACCCTGCCTGTCCTGCCCAGGGCGGCACGCAGCATCCTCCACAGAGTAGATTTACCTGCCCCGCTGGGACCTACGATCACCACTCCCATACGCTGTCTCAACTGCTCACACAGCTCCAGAGCCTTCTTCATCTACAGAGAAAAACAACTTTATCTATCCAGCCAACCCTCTATCCATCCAACATCCCTCCATCCATCCAGCCAACCCTCCATCCCTCCAACCCTCCATCCATCCATCCATCCCTCCAACCTTCCATCCCTCCATACATCCAACCCTTCATCCATCCCTCCAAACCTCCATCCCTCCATCACTTCATACATCCAACCCTCCATCCCTCCATCCATCCCTCCAACCCTCCATCCATCCCTCCAACCCTCCATACATCCAACCCTTCATCCATCCCTCCAACCCTCCATCCCTCCATTCCTCCATCCCTCCAACCCTCCATCCCTCCAACCCTACATCCATTTAACCATCAATCCCTCCATCCAGCCAACCCTCCATCCATCCCTCCAACCCTCCATCCCTCCAACCCTACATCCATCTAACCATCAATCCCTCCATCCAGCCAACCCTCCATCCATCCAACCCTCCCTCCATACATCCAACCCTTCATCCATCCCTCCAAACCTCCATCCCTCCATCACTTCATAAATCCAACCCTCCATCCATCCCTCCAACCCTCCATCCATCCCTCCAACCCTTCATCCATCCCTCCAACCCTCCATCCCTCCATTCCTCCATCCCTCCAACCCTCCATCCCTCCAACCCTCCAACCCTACATCCATTTAACCATCAATCCCTCCATCCAGCCAACCCTCCATCTAGCCAACCCTCCATCCATCCCTCCAACCCTACATCCATCTAACCATCAATCCCTCCATCCAGCCAACCCTCCATCCATCCAACCCTCCATCCATCCCTCCAACCCTACATCCATCTAACCATCAATCCCTCCATCCAACCAACCCTCCATCCAGCCAACCCTCCATCCCTCCAACCCTACATCCATCTAACCATCAATCCCTCCATCCAGCCAACCCTCCATCCATCCAACCCTCCATCCAACCATCCATCCATCCAACCCTCCATCCATCCAACCATCAATCCCTCCATCAATCTAACCCTCATCCATCCATCCATCCATCCATCCATCCAACCCTCCCTCCATCCATCCAACCCTCCATCCCTCAATCCATCCAACCCTCCAACCCTCAATCCATCCAACCCTCAATCCATCCAACCCTCAATCCATCCAACCCTCAATCCCTCCAACCCTCAATCCCTCCAACCCTCAATCCATCCAACCCTCAATCTATCCAACCCTCAATCCCTCCAACCCTCAATCCATCCAACCCTCAATCCATCCAACCCTCAATCCATCCAACCCTCAATCCATCCAACCCTCAATCCATCCATCCCTCCATCCCTCCAACCCTACATCCATCTAACCATCAATCCCTCCATCCAGCCAACCCTCCATCCAGCCAACCCTCCATCCATCCCTCCAACCCTCCATCCCTCCAACCCTACATCCATCTAACCATCAATCCCTCCATCCAGCCAACCCTCCATCCATCCAACCCTCCATCCATCCCTCCAACCCTACATCCATCTAACCATAAATCCCTCCATCCAGCCAACCCTCCATCCAGCCAACCCTCCATCCATCCCGCCAACCCTCCATCCCTCCAACCCTACATCCATCTAACCATAAATCCCTCCATCCAGCCAACCCTCCATCCATCCAACCCTCCAACCCTTCATCCATCCCTCCAACCCTCCATCCCTCCATTCCTCCATCCCTCCATCCCTCCAACCCTCCAACCCTACATCCATTTAACCATCAATCCCTCCATCCAGCCAACCCTCCATCCAGCCAACCCTCCATCCATCCCTCCAACCCTCCATCCCTCCACCCTACATCCATCTAACCATCAATCCCTCCATCCAGCCAACCCTCCATCCATCCAACCCTCCCTCCATACATCCAACCCTTCATCCATCCCTCCAAACCTCCATCCCTCCATCACTTCATAAATCCAACCCTCCATCCCTCCATCCATCCCTCCAACCCTCCATCCATCCCTCCAACCCTCCATACATCCAACCCTTCATCCATCCCTCCAACCCTCCATCCCTCCATTCCTCCATCCCTCCAACCCTCCATCCCTCCAACCCTCCAACCCTACATCCATTTAACCATCAATCCCTCCATCCAGCCAACCCTCCATCCAGCCAACCCTCCATCCATCCCTCCATCCCTCCAACCCTACATCCATCTAACCATCAATCCCTCCATCCAGCCAACCCTCCATCCATCCCTCCAACCCTACATCCATCTAACCATCAATCCCTCCATCCAACCAACCCTCCATCCAGCCAACCCTCCATCCCTCCAACCCTACATCCATCTAACCATCAATCCCTCCATCCAGCCAACCCTCCATCCATCCAACCCTCCATCCATCCCTCCAACCCTACATCCATCTAACCATCAATCCTTCCATCCAGCCAACCCTCCATCCATCCAACCCTCCATCCAACCATCCATCCATCCAACCCTCCATCCATCCAACCATCAATCCCTCCATCAATCTAACCCTCAATCCCTCCATCCATCCATCCATCCAACCCTCCCTCCATCCATCCAACCCTCCATCCCTCAATCCATCCAACCCTCCAACCCTCAATCCATCCAACCCTCAATCCATCCAACCCTCAATCCATCCAACCCTCAATCCATCCAACCCTCAATCTATCCAACCCTCAATCCCTCCAACCCTCAATCCATCCAACCCTCAATCCATCCAACCCTCAATCCATCCATCCCTCAATCCATCCAACCCTCAATCCATCCAACCCTCAATCCATCCATCCCTCCATCCCTCCAACCCTACATCCATCTAACCATCAATCCCTCCATCCAGCCAACCCTCCATCCATCCCTCCATCCCTCCAACCCTACATCCATCTAACCATCAATCCCTCCATCCAGCCAACCCTCCATCCATCCAACCCTCCATCCATCCCTCCAACCCTACATCCATCTAACCATCAATCCCTCCATCCAGCCAACCCTCCATCCAGCCAACCCTCCATCCATCCCTCCAACCCTCCATCCCTCCAACCCTACATCCATCTAACCATAAATCCCTCCATCCAGCCAACCCTCCATCCATCCAACCCTCCATCCATCCCTCCAACCCTACATCCATCTAACCATCGATCCCTCCATCCAGCCAACCCTCCATCCATCCAACCCTCCATCCATCCATCAATCTAACCCTCAATCCCTCCATCCATCCATCCAACCCTCCCTCCATCCATCCAACCCTCCATCCCTCAATCCATCCTACCCTCCATCCCTCAATCCATCCAACCCTCAAGCCATCCAACCCTCAATCCATCCAACCCTCAATCCATCCAACCCTCAATCCCTCCAACCCTCAATCCATCCAACCCTCAATCCATCCATCCCTCCAACCCTACATCCCTCCAACCCTACATCCATCTAACCATCAATCCCTCCATCCAGCCAACCCTCCATCCAGCCAACCCTCCATCCATCCCTCCAACCCTACATCCATCTAACCATCGATCCCTCCATCCATCCAACCCTCCATCCATCCAACCATAAATCCCTCCATCAATCTAACCCTCAATCCCTCCAACCCTCCATCCCTCCAACCCTCCATCCCTCCAACCCTCCATCCATCCAACCATCAATCTAACCCTCAATCCCTCCATCCATCCATCCATCCATCCAAGTCTCCCTCCATCCATCCAACCCTCCATCCCTCAATCCATCCAACCCTCAATCCATCCAACCCTCAATCCATCCAACCCTCAATCCATCCAACCCTCAATCCATCCAACCCTCAATCCATCCAACCCTCAATCCATCCAACCCACAATCCATCCAACCCTCAATCCATCCAACCCTCAATCCATCCAACCCTCAATCATCCAACCCTCAATCCATCCAACCCTCAATCCATCCAACCCTCAATCCATCCAACCCTCAATCCATCCAACCCTCAATCCATCCAACCCTCAATCCATCCAACCCTCAATCCATCCAACCCTCAATCCATCCAACCCTCAATCCATCCAACCCTCAATCCATCCAACCCTCAATCCATCCAACCCTCAATCCATCCAACCCTCCCTCCCTCCTTTCTTCTATCCTCTTGACTAAACAGCTCATACAACTCCAGACCAGAGCGTTCATTATTTATGGGGAGCCCCACAAACACACGGCCACAGTCACCCACCTGGCTGGGTATGAGTACGAGGTGTGCCTCCTCGTAGACGGCCTGCAGTGCGTGGCTGAGGGTCCGATCCTCCACGTCAGTAAAACCCACCCCAGGGAACACATCTTGGACCAAGGCATCAAACCTGCTGCTGTCTGCAAATGTCAGCTTGGACATGGTGTTCAACCTCAGCGCCTGCACCACCAGAACACTCTCCTTGACTGGGGAACAGAGAGATAAAGAGAGGGGGGGGGGGGTAACACCGAGATAGAGAGGGAGGGGGACAGAGATAGACTTTAATGAAGAAGACAACTTCTCCATCCTGGAGGGGGAAAATCAATCATTTCCAGACTCAGGGACATGTACTAATATGTGGTGACCTAAATGTCTGACACCCTCAGCACACAGGGGAACAAACACCTACCTGGAGGTGACAGCATTCCCTCCCCCATACGCCCCCACAACTATGACAACATAACCAACAAAAACGGGTCACAACTCCTGCAGCTCTGTCGAACGCTGGGTATGTACATAGTCAACGGTAGGCTTCGAGGGGACTTCTATGGTAGATACACCTATAGCTCATCTCTTGGCAGTAGTACTGTAGACTACTTTATCACTGACCTCAACCCAGAGTCTCTCAGAGCGTTCACAGTCAGTCCACTGACACCCCTATCAGACCACAGCAAAACCACAGTCTACTTGAACAGAGCAATACTCAATCATGAGGCATCAAAGCCAAAGGAACTGAGTAACATTAAGAAATGCTATAGATGGAAGGAATGCAGTTTGGAAACCTACCAAAAAACAATTAGGCAACAACAAATTCAATCCCTTTCAGACAATTTCCTGGACAAAAGGTTTCACTGTAATAGTGAAGGTGTAGAAAGTCTAAACAGTATATTTCACCTCTCAGCTTCCCTGTCAAATCTAAACAGTATATTTCACCTCTCAGCTTCCCTGTCAAATCTAAACAGTATATTTCACCTCTCAGCTTCCCTATCAAATCTAAACAGTATATTTCACCTCTCAGCTTCCCTATCAAATCTAAACAGTATATTTCACCTCTCAGCTTCCCTATCAAATCTAAACAGTATATTTCACCTCTCAGCTTCCCTATCAAATCTAAACAGTATATTTCACCTCTCAGCTTCCCTGTCAAATCTAAACATCTCATATAGAAAACCGAAGAAAATGAACAACAATGACAAATGGTTTGATGAAGAATCCAAAAATCTAAGAAAGAAATTGAGAAACCTGTTCAACCAAAAACATAGAGACCCAGAAAACCTGAGACTACACCTTCAATGGAGAATCACTAAAACAGTACAGAAATACACTACGGAAAAAGATACCCGCTAATTATCAAAATCCAGAAAAGAGCCGTTAAATTCCCCAACCAACTAAAAGGAAGCAATTCCCAAACCTTCCATAACAAAGTCATCACCTACAGAGAGATGAACGTAGAGAAGAGTCCCCTGAGCAAGCTGGTTCTGGGGCTCTGTTCACAAACACAAAGACACCCTACAGAGCCCCAGGACAGCAGCACAATTAGACCCAACCAAATCATGAGAAAACAAAAAGATAATTGGAAAGAATTAACAAAAAAACAGAGCAAACTAGCATGCTATTTGGCCCTAAACAGAGAGTACACAGTGGCAGGATACTCGACCACTGTTACTGACCTAAACTTTAAGGAAAGCTTTAACTATGTATAGACTCAGTGGGCATAGCCTTGCTATTGAGAAAGGTCGCCATAGGCAGACCTGGCTCTCAAGAGAAGACAGGCTATGTGCACACTGCCCACAAAATGAGGTGGAAACTGAGCTGCACTTCCTAGCCTCCTGCCAAATGTATGACCATATTAGAGACACATATTTCCCTCAGATTACACAGATCCAAAGAATCGAAAACAAACCCGATTTTGATAAACTCCCATATCAACTGGGTGAAATACCACAGTGTGCATCACAGCAGCAACATGTGTGACCTGTTGCCATGAGAAAAGGGCAACCAGTGAAGAACAAACACCATTGTAACCCATAATTATGCTTATTTCTTTTCCCTTTTGTACTTTAACAATTTGTACATTGTTACAACACTGTATATATATATATATATGACGTTTGTAATGTCTTTATTGTTTTGAAACTTCTGTATGTGTAATGTTCACTGTTCATTTTTGTTTATTTCACTTTTGTATATTATCTACTTCACTTG